>NC_064430.1:22490000-22597500 GCF_023375975.1 Astyanax mexicanus | reverse complement strand
ACTGAGATAAGTTTCAGCACAGAGATTTACCTCATGCTTTCTGCTGTTGAGATTAAGATTAAGCGTGTTTTATCTGCAATGTCCAACAGAACTAAAACAAAACACTGTAATAAAGAACAATTTACTACACAACTACAACAGAACACTGTAATACAGGAGCTTAAGCCGCTTTCTTCACAGGAATCTTTCAATTTTATGCTAGAATAATAGCATCGTCAAATTTTGTCATTGTTGTATTTTATATTAATGATGGACGCCAACAAATGGACCAAACCGTCCCTATCATCTGCTCTCATCCACATTGAACGTATACGATCAATACGGCCTCCTGCTGTCTCCAGTAACAGAATCCTACTGTCTGGATTTTACTAAATCCCTCCAGAAGTCCATCACTCCATCACTGGAACATTGGATGGAGAGTGACTCTAAATCATTCCACTGTAGCTCTGGCTGTATGTTTAGGGTCATCGTCTTGTCTTTTAAGTCTTTTAAAGCCTCCAACAGCTTTTCTTCTTCCAGGATTGTCCTTTTTTTTATTTATCTCCATCCATCTTCCATCATCAACCCTGACCAGCTTCCTAAATCTGTCCCTGCTGAAGAAAAGCTTATCCCCACAGCATGATGCTGCCACCACCATGTTTCACAGTGCGGATGGTGTGTTCAGGGAGATGGGCAGCATTAATTTTCCTCACAGATAGTGGAAGCTCAGCAGTTTGACTCTTGTATCATTGGCATGTATCTCATATAACATTCACCAGACGAGACATCCATAATAAAATGTTATCATATTGTTTTCATGGTGGGCTCATGCAGAGTTTCTGAACGATATTTGCAGACAGATATTTGATGATGTGGGATGATTTTATTTGATATAATTGTATATAAACAGTGTTTTAATGAGGCAGAAGATTATACTCTCTGTTTTGTTTGATTTCTACAGATGTTTCTGACCGTGTACCTCAGCAACAGTGACCTGCACTTCACAGAGGTGCCCGTTACCCCTGAGACGCTGTGCAGGGACGTGGTGGACCTGTGTAAAGAGCCCGGAGAGACAGACTGCTACCTGGCTGAAACCTGGAGGGGATCAGGTAAGAGATCTCCTGCTGTGTTTATAAAGGCACTCCAGGTAATAAAGAAACATGTTAATGTTTAAAACATGACAGGAGTTTCAGTGAAGTTTCTCCAAGACTGGAGCAGAATTAGCATTAGCTGCTGAGCCCTAGCTCTTTTGCCGTTCAGAAGTGAGTATATCGGACTGTCTGCTCGTTTACAGTGTTAAAATAAGCTCATGGTAGGAACCCCTACCTAATATCACCTCTGGCTTACAGGAACACTCACGATTCCGTGTAGTGCTAGTGTAGAGCTAGTGCTAGTAGTTAGCTGCTAATGCTAATGCTGCTGCACCCAGCCTTAGTGGAAATTTGGAAATCTAAGCTTGCTATAAATTAACAGAAGCTCTATACTCACCCAAATAAACAGTTTTTAGTAAAGAAATGTAGCTTAGCTTTATACATGGCAATACCACTGTTCCTTACTAGTGTCACATAATGTGCCTTATGCCTTATGAATGAAAATAGACCAGAAAGTAGATGTTTATTGATAGTGCACCTTATAGTGTGAAAAATACACCCCCAGGTGTGAGCACTCAGAGATAAATAATTTAGAGATAAGTGGTACAGGTAATGAGGTGAAATATGTTGCATTCATACACAAGCTTACCTTTTATGCTATACGTTATCTATTCTGAATCAGTCCGTGTATCCTGTTGGCCTGAGCAGGACTGCTTTGACTAAACAAACACTTTCAATCGCTTTTAACTAGAACTGTTTGAACAGCATCTTTACCATGAAGCTTCCCTGATATTTTCCTTCTCTTTGATTGGCTGTCTCCTCTTCTGACAGAGCGTATGATTGGAGACAGCGAGAGGATAATTGAGATGCTGCAGCGATGGGGGCAGCAGAGGGCTGAGGTTCGATTCGTCCTCCGACACGACCGAGCGCCCGGCCACGAAACAGGTAATTGTAGCAAATCTCTTTTTTTATATCCACTGTGAGTGGTAATGCCTTCTATAACAAATTTACTCAAATTTACCACATGGACACTGTTGTACCCTGAATTTTGCAGTTAAAACTATGTTTTTTATTTTTTTATGCTTTTGGCTACAGGAAGCTAGTTTATACGCATGCATACAAATAAAAAAAACAGATGCATTTTGGGATTTGTAGTAAATACATATTTAAAATTAGATTCTCTGTTAGTATTTCATTGTTATTGTCTAAATTCAGCTTTTATACCTCAGTTCTATGATTGCATCCATGTTTTCTGCATCTTAAAAATCATAGGGCTCTAAATATAAGGTTGTAAAACCAAAGTTCACGCAGTACTTTTGTGTTTAGAGCCAGAGCCATTTTTATCTGAAAATAGTCATTTTTATTCTGCTGAAATTGAGGGGATATTTAATTACGAGCATGACTGCTCCTCTAAGCTGGGTGGACGGTGTACAGTCGGCGCCGTGTGGAGGATTTGCACGGGTGTTTAATGAAGGAGGATTTTGTTTTGTGTGGGTTTTTTTAGCCTGTGTTTAACCAGGAAACGAGCACATGTTCTCTTTCAGACCTGCAGCTCAGAGCCAAGTCGGTCATCCGTTCAGTCACACACTCTCCTCCGGCACAGCAGAGTCAAAACAGACAGAGATATTTAACCCTCGAGAGACCACAGATATAGGACTAGCTCAGAACCAGACCGCCCTTAACAACTTCATATAACTCAATATAACAACAACTAACACTAAACTGGAAAATAGCGTATTTTTAAGGCGTATTTAAAGCTACACTAGTAAGGAACAGGGGTGTCGTCATGTTTTCCATCTAACTCAGTAGGTCTCACCTCTAGGTGGTGGTGGTGGGGGTAGCTAACTAAGTTAAGTAAAGCTAAGCTAAGTAAACCAAACTAGAATTCTTAAAAAAACATTTTTTTAAGTTAAACGAGAGCTTGATGTTAATCTACACAGATTTCTCTCCTGAAAACTTTTAATTTATGTTTATTTACAGTAAGATTAGATTCCCAACTTTCTCCAGCACTAAGGCTGGAGCATTAGCATTAGCAGCTATCCACTTGTGGCTAGCGGCTAATGCCACCTAAAGTGCTGGATTGAGATCAGGACTTTGACTTGGTCATTCCAAAACATTAATTTTATTCTTCTTGCACCATTCTTTGGAATTCTTTTTTAAAACAATTTGTGTGCTTAGGGTCATTGTCTTGTTGCATGACCCACATTGTCTTGAGATTCAGTTCATGGGCAGATTTGCTGACATTTTCCTTTAGAATTATCTAATATAACTCAGAATTTACTGTTCTGTCAATAGAGGCAAGCTGTCCTGACCAAAATGCAGCAAAAATAGGCCCAAACTATAATGATACCACCACCATGTTTTACAGGCGGGATAAGGTTCTTATAAGGGGTATGCCATATCGTATTGTACGCGATAATATCGCCAACATTTTTGAATGTTGTGAACGATATTATACCCTGAAATATGGCGCCACATCATCCACCCCTAATTATCACATCAGGGTTCTACTTTTTTGCTGTTGCAAAAGAAAAATTCACACTGTTCTTATTTCCTGTTCAATATCTACTAGAGACCAAAAATGATATCTGTCCAGTATCATTTATTTTACTTTAATCCTGGATACATGGAGATATTTGGAGGTCTGTTACAAATCTAAAATTCTTGTATTTTTTAAATATCTCAGTTAGAGGTGTGCCATATCATATCGTATACAATAATAAAATGTATGTTTTGTTTTGTTGCAGTAGTGTATTTTTAATTTTTTTTTCATATCACCAAGAGTATCGTTATCGATAATACCATGAAATATCGTGATATTGTTTTAGGGCCATATCGCCCACCCCTAGTTCTTATGCTAACTTTTAAGCACCAAATCACCTCCTCGCACTACTGGGGTCATCTGTGGGTAACGAGTGCAGGCCCAAGCTGAGTGAGTGTGTACCAGCCTACGCCACCCTCGTGTGCCAAGCACTAGCAAGCACACCACACACTCACACTCACACACACTCACACACAGCTGGCTGGGTCAGTGCTCCCATTTAATTTCCTTTAAGCATTTCTTCTGAAATCAGGGGTATTACTGGGTTATTCTCAGGACCTCTCTCTGCTGCTGTAACAGCCTGGAATCTTCTGGGAAAGCTTTACACCAGAAACTGGAACCTTGCTGTGAGGATCTGATTGAATTCAGTCACAAGAGGATTATTAAGGTCTGATGTTGGGGGATTAGTCACTTCACTTTCGCTCATCTCAGATGTAGTGGATGAAGCTCCATCCAGCATTGCCGAGTAGCATCACAGCGCTAACATTTGGAGGAAAGTGCAGCAACTCGGTTCTGATACATCAGCTCACAGACACAGCCTTGTGCTGATCCACATCACCCTAGGAGTGATGAGAGGAAAGAGAGAGCGCCATCTACTGTACTGTACCCACCCAGAGAGAGCAAGAACAACTGTGCTCTCTCAGGGCTCCGGCAGCTGATGGCAAGATGCATGACTGGAATTTGAATCAGCGATTTACTGATCATTGTGGCAGTGCTTTAGACCCCCAATGTAGCTAATAATAATTATGGCAGCTTAAACCAAAGTCACTGCTGTTTTTACGTTTGCGTTTATTTTTATTTAGCATTTTTAATTGTTTTTGATTGGTTTTAATAAAAACCTTTATTTTAATTATTTTTCCGTAATGAAAATCCCCATTACTTGAACAAGTTGTATTTGAGCTACTGTCAGTCCTGATGCTCTTTGTCTTTCTGCTCTGGACTCTAAACTACTCAGCAAAGACTCAAGCAATTCCCAGCATGCACTCACACCGGACTTCCCTGACTCTGAGCTGATCACATGACATTATGGCGTTCTCGCTCCCCCAGTTACTGATTGTTTTCACCTTACCTGTCTTGTATAAATACCCCTCAGTTTGCTCTGTACTTCGCTGAGTATTGAATCTAGTTATCTTGCTCTTCTACAACACGTTTCCTTTGTTTATTGCCTTTTGTTACCAACTTGTTTTTGTTGTTTTCGACTCTTGGTTTTTGCCTTGCCTTGCTGAACTATTTTTGTCTTTTTGAATACTTCATTGCCTTAGCCCTGTCTTTGCTGTATTTACCATTAATGTTTTTGCCTGACTATACGCTCTGGTATGTTGTTTTTATTTGCTGCTGTATTGTTACTGACCCTGCCTGTCCCTAACTACTCCTGTAAGCTTAGCCCCTTTGTTAAAAAACTGTTTGTTTGGTATCTGTGATATATCTGCACTAGCTTTGGAGTTAAAATATGGAAAAATAGAATAATGTTGTTTTTTTTGTTGGTTGGTGTTATTATTTCACAGACTAGCATTAGCAGTCGCGCTAATTCCTTTACATAATGAGAATAAGCTAAATGTCTACTTCCTTTGCAAAGGTTATAGACTTTCCAGACGTGTGTGTGTGTGGTATTAAGTTTCCACTGAAGATCTTTTGGCCCCATTAAGCCACAAAGCTCCACTGTTACAAAACAGTGAAAATAATCTCAGTGTTGTGCACTTTTTGCACTTTTTGCACTTTGTGAGTTACAGTAATGCTGGGTTTTATGCTGTTCGGCTCTGAAAGCGCTGGTCTTGTGTAATCAGTCGATCGGTGATTAGCCTCCTGCAGGCTGGAACAATGTGTGACTGTTTAGATCTACAGCTGGTTTATCCACTAACCCATATTACCGTGCTGGAGTGAGAGTTATGTAACAGTGTCTGTGGTGGAGATCCGTGTTTTTAGTTTTGTTTGTGGCTCAGTCTCTTTGTTCTCGTTATGTAACACACTCTGACCCTTTCTCACCTGTATACGATATGATATAATATGATATGGAACACCCTCTAACTGAGATATTAATCAATACAAGAATTTGATGAGATTTATCAGATGTGGGTGATATGGCACCATATTTCAGGGTAAAATATCGTTCATTATATTCAAAAATGTGCTTTAACTGGCCACTTTATTGGAAACACCTACTGTGCCTTGTGTTTCCACTCACTGTAGCCAATTTATTGGAAACACCTACTGTACCTTGTGTTTTAAGTGGCCACTTTATAAGAAACACCTACTGTACATTGTACTGTAACTGGCCATTTTATTGGAAACACCTACTCTACCTTGTGCTTTAATTTGCCACTTTATTGGAAACACCTACTGTACCCTGTGCTTTAACTGGCCACTTTATAAGAAACACCTACTGTACCTTGTGCTTTAACTGGCCACTTTATTGGAAACACCTACTGTACCCTGTGCTTTAACTGGCCACTTTATTGGAAACACCTACTGTATCTTGTGCTATAAATGGCCTCTTTATTAGAAACACCTACTGTACCCTGTACTTTAACTGGCCAGTGTATTGGAAACACTTACTGTACCCTGTGTTTTAATTGGACAATTTCTGTGTTTTAATTGTGTTGGTGTAGGGGGTCCCAGAGGTCCAGAGCTGCTGTTGAAGAGGACCACAGTGAAAACAGAGAGACATCTTGAGAATGGGGTGAGTGTGAAAGAATAAAAATAATTCATGCAAATGAGCTCTGCTCTGATTGGTTAATGTAAGTGGGCGGTGCTAATCTCCTGTAGGCTGAATGGAAGGATATACCATGCCATAATTTTCAGTTGAAGAGTTACTTTGGTAAAGGAGTTTGGAATGCCTACACCTGTATAAGCTGTGAGGTGTTATCTTGTGGGGGAGGCTGAGCACTGGCCAGCGTGAAGTTGAAGCCTGGTAGGCCTGACAGTTTTGACAGTTGGATGAAACTTTTATATTATACATAACCACACACAGTGGTAATGATAGTGACCGGCGATCTGTCAGGAATTGTCCCTCTCAACAGACAAGAGACAGAAACCAGTCCACAATAAGTACAGGAGCCCAGAGGTTTCACTCATTCAAACAGCCCTAAAAAATATTTTTAAAAAGCTCAGTTTTAACGCTCTACTTACTAAAAAAGTGTGGGGTTTAAATCGGGCTTGGGCTCTGGCAGAATGTGAACAGCTCGGGTCGGGCTGGATTTTTTGGGCCCAATCTAAGCTCTACCCCACAGATCAGTGCAGTGTTCTCTAGGTTCCATGGGATGATAATGTTGGTAGACATCACAGAAAGAATGGATTTAGAATGTGATATTTTATAGCATACTTTCCAATTACCAGTCAAAAATGTACATACTTATACAGGCCCTTTAAAACTAACATTGTACTTTAAAACTGTTTGTACTTTCTGTATATGTGATTATTGATTATCTGTATCTGGTGATGTTGTTATTAGATGGTTCCTCCGCGGATGGAGCTCACTCTGGCCGAGCTGCAGGAGATGGCATCCCGGCAGCAGCAGCAGATAAACGTCCAGCAGGAACTTCTAGCTAACAAAGTACTAAACTCTTCCAGCTTCATAATTCCATTCTCAGACTGAACTTACGGGCTTTTCCCCCAGTATTGCAATATGTCTGCGTAACTCAGAGGCTGTGATGTAAACAGGCTTTCAGTGGGGAATTAGTGTGAAATTTTAATGAGTTCACTGTAGAGAAATTTACCAGCTTTATTCACAGTGATGGTGGTAAATAAACACTAATGTATCACACATATTAACATTTTAATTGCTCTGAATTAATCTTTAAAAACGTTTTCAATTTGCAGATAGTAAAATTGAATGAAAAATAATTTTCGTTCTCTACAAACCACATTTATTTATTTTTGGACAGAACTAAATGATAAGACATAAATATTAAGACATTATTACGCTCAACCTGCACATCCTGAGCATGGGAGTGACACTCAGCTCAAAGACTACAATTCCCAGCACTCTACGGACTACAAACACAGTGAAGCGTCTCTGGAAGAGCAGGCTGCGTCTTCACACACACACTTGCAGGCTATTGGCTAAATTTAAATAAAATAATGCTAAATTATGCTAAATGCTTTGTTTTGTTATTTTAATTAGTTTATTTTGCCGGTTTACGTTCCTGTGGGTGGGAGCCTGCCGCTCCTGCTTATAAAAATCCTAAAGTTAGAGGAAACACTATACATAGTATCCAATATAAATTAAATTTAGAAAGAAAGTTAAACTGAAGTCCTTTTTTATCTTTTTTTGATCAAATAATTTTGATTGCCAGATGGTCCCTGTTTTAATTGCATGTAATTGCTTGTGTTTCAGGAACAGCGGCTGCGCTTCCTGAAGCTGCAGGAACAGCAGGCGTCGGAGCAGGAGAAACTGCGGCTGCTGCGAGAAAACGCTGAGAACCAGGAGGCCAAACTGCGGAGAGTCCGAGCTCTGAAGGGTCAGGTGGAACAGAAACGCCTCAGCAACAGCAAACTGGGTCAGAACCTACAGACTGTTCAAAATATACAGTATATTAGCAGTTATGGTGTGAAATAGTGTAGTGTATTGAATATTTGAGAAAATTATTTAATTTTAAAATAAAGACATTTTTACACTTATAACAGTCTTTGCAACGTCATATGTTACTTTAAAACATGTGTAATAATGCCCTGCTAAGTGCAGTTCAGCCACTGACCTTGTCTTAGAGCCTCTATTAAAAAAATCCAAATCCACCGGAGATCCTATTTAAACCTATACTTACACACAGAGGTGGGTAAAGTCCAGGTCCAGAACTAACTAGTGTAAACAGAACTGTTCTAAACATACACCTACCTATCTCAATTATACCTGGCTGGTGTTTTTTTAAACTAATTCTAACTCTCTCTCTCTCTCTCTCTCTCTCTCTCTGGATGGGTAGTGGAGGAGATAGAGCAGATGAACGGGTTGTTCCAGCAGAAGCAGAGAGAGCTGGTGATGGCTGTGTCCAGGGTGGAGGAGCTGAGCCGGCAGCTGGAGATGCTGCACCAGGGAAAGCTGGATGACAGTGGACACAACTCAGCTGGAGAACTGGAGCGTCTCTACAAAGAGCTGCAGGTGGGAAACCACCCACCCATCAACCACCACCCATAACCCATCATGCATCACCCATCACCCACCACCCACCACCCATCTCCCACCACGCATCACCCACCACCCATCACCCATCATCCACCACCACCCGTCACCCACCACCCATCACCCACTACCCATCACCCATCATCCACCACCACCCATCACCCATCATCCACCACCACCCGTCACCCACCACCAATCACCCACCACCCACCACCCATCATCCACCACCACCCGTCACCCACCACCAATCACCCACCACCCATCACCCATCATCCACCACCACCCATCACCCATCATCCACCACCACCCGTCACCCACCACCCATCACCCACTACCCATCACCCATCATCCACCACCACCCATCACCCATCATCCACCACCACCCGTCACCCACCACCCATCACCCATCACCCATCATCCACCCACCACACATTTATTTTCAGCTCTGTTTCCTGTGTTGCCTTGTTGCCACAAGAAGCAGTTTTTATTTCTTATTTAAAATAATTTAAAAAAGCCACTTCCCACATGTTCCTCACTGCTATCCACACACTTCCTATAGTGGTTGGAGTTTTTCTTTACGTCACATTTCCCATCACCCAAAAGCTTCCATGACATCACCTGAACTTCCTCACTACTCATTCTACTTTATCACACGACGTGTTGTGTGGAATTTTGTTTTCTTGTTGGCAGATATTTTTGGTTCCCCACTAGAAGAGAAGAGAGACCCTTCTCTACATGAACGTGACAGACAGTGTCAGTCTGTATTATTTAGTTTCTAAACTGAAAGCAGAAGCGTTTCTGAGTGGAGAAGAATATGAGATAGATACTTTATTGATTCTAGAATATGGATATAATATAGTGTTTAATGGTATCAGTGAGCTGAACCACCATCCCTGCTAATCCTCATAATATATTCATTCTAAAAACTGGGGTTTCAGGTTACTTTACTCGTGAGTTCTTCTTCTTCTGGCCACGTCACACGTACAGCCTCTAAAAGAGGATCCGGCTCAGTTTTACTGAACGCGAGCGGCTGGTGGAGCAATGGAGACTTCAGAAGAGGAAACTCAGAGCTCAGTAGCTCATTCACCCATAGTAAAACCAAAGAAATGAAGGAGTGAAGTTTCTGACTGAGCGTGCTCCCTCTCTTTTTCTCTGGTTTGTAGAATGTAGTCAGTTCGGACAGTTACCTTTCCAGGTGTTGTGCCGAATTCTGCACCTGCCAGAATCTCCTACAATCTCCCTGTATTTGACATTGATTGGTTTGTAGAAGGGTGTTCACTGGCCCCTGGCATATTATCAATTCAGTGAATGGATTTTCCACGTGTTGTGCTAAATTCTGCCTCCCTGCCAAAATATGATTCCCATTAAGTGTGTATTTGCCATTAAGCAGATTGTGTGTAACAGATTAGCTTCGGATTCCTTTTCCTATTTCTGTGTATGAATAAAAGTTCATTTACAGTTACAGTAGATACAGAATCACCAGAATCTTTTTCATGTTACTGGGTGACAAAGTCCAGCCTTAGCCTTCTGTTAAACTTCTGGTTTAAAAGTCTAAAACACCTAAAACAAATGTAAGAGAGCACCTTTTTTGGTGAGAATTGTGGTTCATAGCACCTTTTATACCTACTATTTTGGTTTGGACCAAACTAAAAAGTACAAAAATCAATCATGGTGTTCATCTTTAGACTGCTGCATTGTTTAAAACATGTTAATTTATAGTAAAATTTGATTATTTATCTCTCTTCCTCTTTCTCTCTCTCTCTTTCTCTCTCTTTTTGGCTGCAGCTGAGGAATAAGCTGAACCAGGAGCAGAGCTCGAAGCTGCAGCAGCAGAGGGACAGTCTGAGTAAGCGTACGCAGGAGGTGGCTGCTATGGACCGCAGGGTGGCTGAGCTGCGCGAGCGGCTGTGGAAGAAGAAGGCGGCTCTACAGCAGAAAGAGAACCTGCCTGTAAGTTAAAAGAACCATAGAACAGAAGCACAGTTCCACTGAGAGCTGCTTTCACATTGAATCACCTACTTCAACACGCTTGGAGGAGAACATTAATCCTAACTAGTTCTGTCTCTCTTCCTCTTTCAGCAGCCGACTGAAGGCCACACCTCTCAGCCTCTGCTCAGTCAGTCCAGAGTCGCCGCCGTTGGGCCGTATATCCAGTCCCCTCCCCCTCCTCTTCCTCCCAGACAGGAAGTTCTAATAAAACCAGCGTACCCAGATGGCACTGCCACACTGCCCAAACCACTGGCCAAAACCGCAGGTACTCTCCAGAGCAGAGCTCAGCACTCTTTGGGGTTGTGTGCTGTCTGTAGTAGGGCTGTGTACTGGAAAGAAGTTGGTACAAAATTACATATTAAGACTTAATACTGTAAACAAGGCATTATATTACAATATATTTCAATTGCTTAAATCAAACTATAGTATAAAAGTATAAAACCATAGTACAAAAACACACTATTGTATTTATAAAATTATTTTAAAAAAATTATCCAGTCAGAACAGTGGGATCTAACGATCTAATAAGTACAACACCAGAGGTTTAAACCACCAATTCTTACATTAAAAAATGAATAATTTAAGTATTTCATAAAATAAAAAAAACACTATCTTATTTATAAAAAGAGTAAAAGATTTTTTTTTATCCAGAATAGTAGGATCTAATGATGTAAATGTAATGTTTAAAAACAACACAAGGTGAACCACTTCTGACACCAATTTGATATTAAAAAACAAATAATTAAAAATCTGTCATAGAAAAAAACACTATCATATTTATAAAATCTGAGTAAAAGAGATTTTTTATCCAATCAGAACGGTGGGATATAATGATGATGTAATGATGCAACTCTTCTAATGTGTGGGGTTTAAACACAACACAACATGAACCCCTTCTGACACCAATTTTACATTAAAAAAATAATTATTAAAAATTGATACTGTGTTTTTGTAAATTGATACAATTTTGCAAAAGTAAAAGTTGTAATACTGTGATATATTGATATGTTTTGACTCCCCTGGTCTTTAGTGTATAGAAATATACAGTGTATAGAAATATAATTTATATATACATTAATAAAAAGTATTTTATAAAAATAAAACCTTCTCAACTTTTAATGGCAAAAAGAGTTTAGTTCAGGTCATTTTGAAGTGTTTCTATTGGTCTGTTCAATAAGAAATTTTGACACAGTGTGAGAAACTGTTTGTCTGTTCAAATTATGTAGCAAACTAAAAATCGAATATGGCGAATATGGAAATAGTTGTTTTTGATTGGACAGCGACAATATACTATATCTAAGTGTATCTAAGGGTATGTCTCTCCCCAGGTCTTGGTCTCCAAACAAGCAAAATCTTAAAGCTCTCTGATTGGAGCTCCAGCGCTGAGGTCACTGGTGTGGGCGTATCCCAGCGTGGCCACGCCTCCACACTACCAAGAATGAGCAGCCATGGGTCAATGGAGAAAGGTGAAGAAACTCACAGTTCACACTTACACTAATTAATTAAGATTTGAGTGTGTTTAGTGATTATTAAGATACGATTAGTGCCAGTCCACCATGTTTGTTAGCATCATTAGCTTAGCATCACCTGTACTGAACTCAAAAAGCACATTAAGATACCAGATGTGATTTCCTGCTAATTAACTGATCTGGGGTCAGTGATCTGTGTTGTTATAAGCTTCAGTGTTCAGCAGGTGCTGTTCTGGTGATGTTCTGTTCAGTGCTGAGATCAGCTGACTGCATTTCCTTTTTCTGTTTCAGATCCTGAGATTGACCTGAAACCACCTCCACTTCCCTTACGAAAGAACCAGAGCAGCGAGGACCTCTTGAGGGATGGGCAGGTACTGCACACACACACACACACACACACACACACACACACACACCTATATATACACACACAAACACACACACACACAAACGTATTTTTATCTCTTTCCAAGTTGTAATATGCAAAAAACATATATACAGCTTCCTGTATTAAAGCTCAGTTAAACTAAGTAACTCAGCACAAAACTAAATCCTGAGATAGTCAAGTCAAGTCAAGTCATTATCAACCGCTTCATCCATTAAGGGTCGTGGGGGGGTGCTGGAGCCTATCCCAGCCGGCATCGGGCGGAAGGCAGGATACACCCTGGACAGGCCGCCAATCCATCGCAGGGCAGACAGACACAGACAGACACACAGACACATTCACTCACACACTCACACCTAAGGGGCAATTTCAACCAAGTTCCAATTAGCCTGAACGTGCTGTCTTTGGACTGTGGGAGGAAACCGGAGAACCCGGAGGAAACCCACACAGACACAGGGAGAACGTGCAAACTCCACACAGAAAGACCCGGGTCGCCCCAGCCGGGAATCGAACCCAGGCCGTCTTGCTGTGAGGCGGAAGTGCTACCCACTGCGCCACCGTGCCGCCCTAAACCCTGAGATAATATAATATAAATATTATAATACAGGAAAAAAATCTAAATCTAGTCTAAAAGTCTAAATCTAGTCTGCCAGGTCTAATAAACCAGACTACACTATTATTACTGTCTACTTTTTAAATGTATAGGAAAATACCAGCATTTAAAAAGGGAATCACATTAATAACAGAATTGTTGTTGTGTGAAATGTTTTAGTTTGTTTATTTAAGAAAATATGCATATTTAAGTGGAAATCCTTTTTATGGCCATTTAGTACTTGTTTATTTTGTGATAAAATGGTCAGTTTTGATACTGTTGCTTCATTAATAATTAAAAATAATTAAAAAATTAAAAAGGCACAACTTGGATGTCTTCTATATATATATTTTTATACATTGCCAAAGTATTGGATTAGAGCATTTTACCCCAGACTCTCTCAGACTGTGTGTAAGAGCTGTAATCAGTCAGTGTCTGTTGTGCAGGGTTCATACGTTCATGAAAATCCTGGAAAAGTCATGGAGTTTGATGTTTTGGAAAAATAAAAAAATACCCTGTAAGTTTTAGAAAATCCATGGAAATTAAAAAAAAAATTCTGTTATTGACAGTTTTGGTTGAAAAAAAAAAAAATTAATGTTTGGGTAAATCCGTCACGTTTCGCCGCATTAGCCGGCTGTCTATGTGGGTTCTATTCAGACTAGAGTTTTAAATATCCGTAAAACAATTTACTCAGTGAGAGAAAAGGCTGAGTTAATGCTACCTGGCTTCATTCAGACACATATAAGGCAGAATATGCATAAAAATGTTATTCAGCCAGTAAACAAAAGATATTTAAATCATTTTAAGTGAGAGGCAATTATAACCAACATGAGTTTTTAATTTAAATTTTTTTTTCTATGTCCGTACTGATGTTTTAAAGATCGTATGGTCATTAAATTTTGACGTGAAGTCATGAAAAAGTCATGAAAACCCTGGTTGTGTTTTTGTGTTCAGTCTGTAGGGAAGGTTCCTCCTCCCGTCCCCAGCAAACCCAAACCGTCCCCGGGCCCCCAGTCCGGCTTCAGTAAACCCGGCTTCAGCACCGGAACGTTCCCCGGCAAAGCCAGAGGAGCCCCCCAGCTCACCCCACCGTCCACCCACAGCCAGAGACCTCCACCCCTGCCCCCTCCACACCACGGCCTGCCGCTGCCCCTGCCACCCAAACCGGACACCCTGCCGGCCGCCACCGTGCGCCCCTTCAGCGTGGAGGGCCCGGCGGGGAAAGGCTCGGCCACGCCCCCCACCCTCCACAAACCCCAGACCCTGGCAGCCAGCTCCATCTACTCCATGTACACCCAGCACGGCTCACTGGCCAAAGGCTACCAGGGCCAGAGCACCCTGACCCGCTCCCAGCCACGCCGTGAGTACAGCTTGCACTACTGACCTCACTACTGACCTCACTACTGACCTCACTACTGACCACACTACTGACTTCACTACTAACCACACTACTGACCTCACTACTGACCTCACTACTGACCACACTACTGACCTCACTACTGACCACACTACTGACCTCACTACTGACCTCACTACTGACCACACTACTGACTTCACTACTAACCACACTACTGACCTCACTACTGACCACACTACTGACTTCACTACTAACCACACTACTGACCTCACTACTGACCACACTACTGACTTTACTACTAACCACACTACTGACCTCACTACTGACCACACTACTGACCTCACTACTGACCACACTACTGACCTCACTACTGACCTCACTACTGACCACACTACTGACTTCACTACTAACCACACTACTGACCTCACTACTGACCACACTACTGACCTCACTACTGACCTCACTACTGACCACACTACTGACTTCACTACTGACCTCACTACTGACCACACTACTGACCACACTACTGACGTCACTACTGACCTCACTACTGACTACACTACTGACCTCACTACTAACCACACTACTAACCACACTACTGACCTCACTACTAACCACACTACTGACCTCACTACTAACCACACTACTGACCTCACTACTGACCACACTACTGACCACACTACTGACGTCACTACTGACCTCACTACTGACTACACTACTGACCTCACTACTAACCACACTACTGACCACACTACCGCTCGCACTACTGACCACACTACTGACCTCACTACTGACCACACTACTGACCACACTACTGACCTCACTACTGACCTCACTACTGACCACACTACTGACCTCACTACTAACCACACTTCTAACCACACTACCGCTCGCACTACTGACCACACTACTGACCTCACTACTGACCACACTACTGACCACACTACTGACCTCACTACTGACCTCACTACTAACCACACTACTAACCACACTACTGACCACACTACCGCTCGCACTACTGACCACACTACTGACCACACTACCGCTCGCACTACTGACCACACTACTGACCACACTACTGACCACACTACTGACCACACTACCGCTCACACTACTGACCTCACTACTGACCTCACTACTGACCACACTACTGACCACACTACCGCTCACACTACTGACCTCACTACTGACCACACTACCGATAGAGGAGATACAGATAGAGGAGATAATGGTGAAACAGATATGGGAGTTGAAGATGCATGCAGGTGCATCATGACTCACGCTACTATTCCCCATGCGGTATTTTGACAGTACTAAAACTGTAATTAAATTAAAGCCACATAGAGAAATATTTAAGTAAAATTTACACAGAAAGAGAAAGGCAGCCAGTCTTTTGGTAAATAAATATATGCTGACAGATTTATTTTTATTCAAATGAATCTACAGAAGTTAATCATAGGTTTAAGATTTTAAATCAAACTCACTCTAATCTATAGTTCTATAAATCCATATTCTGCCATTTTCAGCTTCTCTTCTGTGGTTGACTGCCAGATTCATTTAAATAAAGTTGAGCACTGATTAACTTTTATGCCAAAGGGTTAAACGCAACCCTGCATGCATCGTGACATGCGGCCGCTCTCTCTGTAGAAATGAGTAGGATGCGTCAGGGCTCAGGTGCCAGTGGACGCATACCACGAGGCTAAATTCGCGCAGCTAATGTTACTATCCTAGTCCTGTACAGCCGGAATCTTTCAGTAGGAAAACAGGCCAGTTTGTGGAGATGTATAATACCAAGTTAACGCATTCCTAGTTATTTAGCGTATTTTGTCAATCATTTGCATCCTAATCCTGTTCATAATCACATAAAGTACATGATTTAGTTGAGCGCCGACAGCAGAAGTGAGATGTAAGGGTTAATTGTGCAGTCTGTGAGTTCTGGTGGTTAAAGATGCGGTTAGTAATGCGAGGGCTGTTAGCGCTGTTAGCACTGTTAGCGTGCTGAGCTCTGGCAGTAATGTACGCCCTGAGGCGTGAGGTTTTAATAACGAGGAACAAAGCGCTGATTCTAAAGGCTGGCGGGGTATTTACAGCAGAACTGTGCTCACTTTACAACAGGAAATCATCAGCGTGACTCATCCTCTTCCTCATCCTCTTCCTCACGCACCAGACAAAACTGTGAGTGGGAGGGAGAGAGCGTGAGAGAGGGATAGAGAGGGGTAAGCTACAATATAATAGGCAATATTAAAGATTGTGAGAGACAGAAAGCAATAAACACAATTTGCACAATATGATCAAGCATAAAATTATGACCATCTTTTTTCTATAACAATATCTATTATCTTTTATCTCCACTGAGAATATAGAAGCACTCTCTCTGTCTGTAATTACAGAACTACCACAGGTATAGCAGATTCTGTCTGTTCACCAACAAAGCGTACCAAAGGTTTACAGTACTAACTAATCTCATTCTCATATTGTCAAACTGTAAGAAGTAGCATTGTGGCAGAGCGAGAGAGAGAGTGAGAGACAGAGCAAAAGAGAGAGAGCAAGAGAGAGTGAGAGAGAGAGCAAGAGAGAAAGCAAAATAGAGTGATTAAGAGACAGTGAGAAAGAAAGTGAGCAAGAGTGAGAGAGACAGCAAAAGTGAGAGAGTGAGCAAGAGACAGAGCAAGGAGAGACAGAGCGAGTGAGAAACAGAGCGAGAGAGAGAAAGAGAGACAGCAAGAGTGAGTGAAAGAGTGAGCAAGAAAGAGTGAGCAAGAGACAAAGCGAGAGAGAGAGAGAGAGAGAGAGAGAGTGAGAGACAGAGCGAGACAATGAACGAGAGACAAGAGTAAGAGAAAGTGAGTGAGAGACAGAGTGAGAGACAAAGAGAGAGAGAGAGAGTGAGCAAAAAACAGGGTGAGAGTAAGTGAGAGACAGAGCAAAAGAGAAAGTGAGTGAGAAACAGAGCAAAAGAGAGAGAGAGTGATAGAGAGACAGAGGGAGTAAGAGACAAAGTGAGAGAGAAAGCAAAATAGAGTGATTAAGTGATGAGAGTGATGAGACAGTGAGAAAGAAAGTGAGCAAGAAACAGAGCAAGAGAGAGACAGAGCGAGTGAGAAACAGAGCGAGAGAGAGAGCAAGAAAGACAGCAAGAGTGAGCAAGAGACAAAGCGAGACAATGAACGAGAGACAAGAGTAAGAGAGAGAGTGAGTGAGAGACAGAGTGAGTGACAGACAGAGTGAGAGACAAAGAGAAGAGGAGAGAGTGAGCAAAAAACAGGGTGAGAGTGAGAGACAGAGCAAAAGAGAGAGAAAGTGAGTGAGAAACAGAGCAAAAGAGTGAGTGAGAGAATGATTGAGAGACAGAGCGAGAGACAGAACGAGCGAGAGATAGAGTGAGAGAGAGAGACAGAGAGAGAGAGAGACAGAGAGAGAGAGAGCAAGCACCTGAGAGACCTCAGCACAAGTTTACCTTTTTTAGATCTTTTGGTACTCTTTAGTACTGAGATATTTCAGCTGGTACCTTTTTATTGTTGAATTTTGATACTGAGCTCTACATAAGACGATGGCTAGTTGGCGTGACCAGCGACTGTATCTTCTGATGAACAATTTGTGATAACCACCTTTTAGCCCCTTGATAGTGATCAGGTCCTTTGATAATGCAGATTTAAATTGCACGTTTGCTGGTGATCTGTGGTTTAATTCTCTTTATCTCATTTTTTTTAGTGTATGGAAAGCCAGTGGTCCCGTCCAGCAGTGGGCAGCACTCCCACTTTCAGGACAGCAGCCACCCTGAGCGCCTCACTGTCTCAGAACCCGACCAGGTGGACCAGGGCGTCACCATCACCCCCTCAAACATCCCCGGAGACGGTCCAGAACCAGAGCGCGTCCCACGTCCCCTCAGCCCAACCAAACTCCTGCCGTTCCTGTCTCACGCTCACCGACTGCAGAGCGACGCCGACCTGGAGTCCCTAAAGAAGAGACTCCACCACGCGCCTCGAGTCCTGAGGAAGCGCAGCTCCATCACTGAACCTGAGGGACCTGCAGGACCCAACATCCAGAAACTGCTCTACCAGAAGACCACGCTGGCAGCGATGGAGACGCCCGAGAGGGAGGAGTCAGGGGGGACGACCAGGCAGGAGGACGAGGGCGTGAAGCTGCAGAAGGAGGATGACTCTGTCCCGCCTCTGCTGCCCCCGCGATCCCCCGTCTCCGACGAGAACGAACAGGCAAAGCTCCGCCCCCCGCTGGAGGAGGAGGAGCAGGAGGTGAGCAGATCCAGCCCCCCGGAGACGTACACGGACGAGTACCCGCCGTACCCCCCGCCGCCCTACCCAATCACCCAAACCCAAGCGGACCAGGACAGCCTGGGGGAGGACAGCGGGAACATGAGGGCTCCAGAGGTCACCGGACAGGTCACGCTCCCCCCGGTACGCAGCGCTGTACGGATGGATGCTGTTTTAGTTACGGAGAAAACACTTTCATTACAATTGAAATCAACCAATATAAACCAAACATAGCAAAAGCATTTAAAAAGCTTATTCCAACCAGAATTCTGGATCTCATTTTACCGCAGAAAATATTTTAAAATCTCAAATGTGCTCTTCAGGCCGCAACAAAAACACGTCCTTCTGTTTCTCTTCATAGTTAATCTCTTTATGGCATAAATTATATTTTAATGTGGTAATTTTTTTTTAAAAGCTTGATAACAAGCTAATTATTTGAAGCACCACTGCTAATTGATTCATCACGATGGTCCTAACAAACGTGATCCACATAGTGTTGCAAGGCAAAGGCAAGAAATGAAAAAGAATAATGTTTTAGTATCGTATTTTTCGCACTATAAGGCGCACTATCAATAAACGTCTATTTTCATAGATAAGGTGCACTAAGCAACACTATAAGGAACTTAGCTAACTAAGTTAAGTGAAGCTAAACTATGTAAACAAAACTGTAATAAAAAATACTTTCTCTCCTGAAAACTACTTATTTGGGTGAGTAAAGCGCTTCTGTTTATGTACAGTAAGCTTAGATTCCAGAATTTCTCCAGCACTAATGTTAATGCTGCTCCAGCAGTGCTAGTCAGGGTTAGCTGCAGGCTACAGGCAGATAATACTCGCCTCTGAGCAGAGAAACAGCGGTTATCGGCTAATGCTAATGCTAATGCTGCTCCAGTCTCTGTGCTGGAGAGCTAAACTGAAACTCCTGTAGAACTCTGTACTTCAGTGGAGTGACTTTAATGCTCCTTAATACCTGACTGATAGAATTCATACATAAGGAGCACCGAATTATAAGGAGCTCTGATGATTTTTAGGGGGAAAATTTAAGGATTTTACGTCATGTAACTTTAATATTGTCATGATTATCATGATTATTATTATTATTATTGAGAAGATATAAGGTATTTATAGTTACAGGTTATCAGTATGGACTTCATTCCAGATCAGCCGTTCTGGTGAAGAAGGAGATTTTAGAGACCGGTAGATGAGAGCGTGAGAAAGAGCGAGTCAGGTCAGCTCAGACTCCAGTAATCCTCCCATTCCGGCTCCTTTCAGAGGCTGTTGCTTAGCAACCGACCACACTAAGATTCTAATCACCGCCTGATCAAACACTCATCAAACACTGAAGAGGGACCGAAGTGTCGACCCGCAGGTTTCAGCTCCGTTTATTACTTTACTCCACTGACGCTGATGAATTAGAGTATGTTTATGTGTGCACAGCAGAGTACAGGTTGTCTGGACTTGGGTCGGGTCGGGCCAAGAATACCCGCCACTTTCCTCGGGCCTGGTTCAGGTCGGGCTCAAGAAAATGATCGTTAATTAATGTCTTTTCAAATTCTATAAATAAATATACATCTGTGGCATGATAATAATACTTGCAATATAGCAAAGTAACAAATGAAACTGTGGTCTTTGTGATGTTGCACAGGTTAGAATGGTAATATCAATATAATAATCAATATAATTTTATTATAATTACACATTACTGCCTCCACTTGTCTACAGACGCAGCTTTCAGTGCATTTAACCCTTGTGTGGTGTTCGGGTCTGTGGGACCTTTTTTCATTTTTCATCAAATGATACTAAAAAAATATTTTTTCTAACTCAAACTCATTGGCATTGGCCCATTTTTTGTGAAAAACAAATATCAAAACACATTTTCGATAAACACACACTGTACACCCCCCCCCCCTACACATTTATATTACATACAGTATGTTTGGCCAAGGGCTAATAAACATTGCTTCATTTGTAAATTTGAAACTAAACAAATTTTCTACTCATATCTTGAGTTAAATTCATTTTCATTTACATTTTATTAAAAAACTAATAAAAAAAGAGTAGTACATTTTTGAAAGAAATGTAACATAAGAAAGTAACAAAGTAAATAAGTAACAAAAATATGAACACCACACAAGGGTTAAAGTAAAAGCTTTGTGACATGCTGACAGGCTTTGGACGATGAACGCAACACATGGTCCGTGCTCGGCTTAAATAAACAGTGGGAAAGACTACAGCAGCAGTAAAACTGTACTCTACACTATTAGGGTGTTCAGTTAGCTGCGGCTAATATGAATGAGAGGTACTGAAATTAGCATGATGCTAACTGAATGTCTCTCTGTCTCTCTGCAGGGGAAGAGGACGAATCTGAGGAAGGTGGGCTCAGAGAGGATAAATCATGGGATGCGGGTTCGTTTTAACCCACTGGCGCTGCTGCTGGACTCGTCTCTGGAGGGAGAGTATGATCTGGTGCAGAGGATCATTTACGAGGTGAGAAGTAGAAACTCGATCAGTAACAGAGTCGTTTGCAGAAAAGCACTTAAAAGTTACCGTAACCAGATTTAAAAGCAGAACTTGCTTTTTTTTGTTCAGGTGGAGGACCCGAGTCTGCCCAACGACGAGGGCATCACCGCTCTCCATAACGCAGTGTGTGCAGGACACACTGAGATCGTCAAGTTCCTGGTGCAGTTTGGAGTGAATGTTAATTCTGCAGACAGCGACGGCTGGTGAGAAGATGCACACTGACTTAAGCTCTATCTGTACAGGATTATTTTCTCAGGGGGTTTTTCTCTTTTATAAGGGTTTTTATCCTCTGTGATTTTATTCCCGTTCAGAACGATCATGTTCGTGTTTTTCTCAGACGTCCTCTGAGAAAATTACAGGCTGAATTATCTACTGTTTTTCTCTGAACTCCGTTCTCCTCCTGTAATTTTAGTCCCGTCCGGACGCACATCTCTGAGTTTCGTCTCCTCACCTTTAATAAAATAGATATTTGGCCACTGCTGCACACCGTAATAACACTTTGGTTGCGCCACGGTTTCCACGGAGATCCACGTTAAAAACACAACAGCGAGTGGAAATGGAGGAGCTACTGAACAGCTTTATGTGATGTCATGTGACCGAGAAAAACTAAAACCTAAAAACTCACTGATCCTCCTGCTGAGATACTAATCCCGTCCAGATACAGGGCTTTAGACAGTTTTCTAGTTTTGATAGGAACTCATTTAACACTTAAAGGACAAAACAGAGGAAAACATTTCAGTTATTAATGAAATATAAGGTTTAGTTTTTAATGGCTCTTTAGACTCTTTTCTTTTTCTTCTTCTTCTTGTCTGTGGTCTTCAGGACGCCGCTGCACTGCGCCGCCTCCTGTAATAACGTGCAGATGTGTAAATTCCTGGTGGAATCCGGCGCTGCCGTGTTCGCCACCACCTACAGCGACATGCAGACGGCAGCAGATAAGTGTGAGGAGCTGGAGGAGGGATACGCTCAGTGCTCTCAGTTCCTCTACGGTGAGAAACGGTAGCTTTTAAGAAAACTGATTTATACAGATTATATTTTACCACAGTTTATAGGCCACGTTCATACACTGGAATGTGACCCTACAAGGCTAATGAAGCATTGCGCTAACCAGAAACCAAAAGGCCCATTTATGTCCGAGGATCAATCGTATACATAGTTGCTGGGATAAAACAGGAATTACAAGCTTACTTACATTTAGCTCATACTTTTATCCAAAGTGACTTACAAGGTTATCCCTGTTGCAGAGTAGTAGAGTTAGGAGTCTTGTTAGGAGGACTTTTATTAGTGTAGAGCAGTATTCAGTCACTCAGACCAGGAATTGAACCCCAGTCTCCCACATGATATGGTGTTATCACTGAGACACACCAACCACTGTGTACTTTTCTGACATTTTTGTAAAAGTGGTACCGTATTTTTCAGACTATAAGGTGCACCTAAAATCATCCCCAAAAATCATCAGTGCCCCTTATGTATACATTTTTACCAGGTTATAAGGAGCAGTAAAGCATCTCCACTGAATTACAGATTATAAGGGAGTTAGCGCGGCTAATTGTGGCTGAGTTGCGCTGCTAACTGGGATTGGGTAGCCCGGCTAAATGCGGGTTTCTAGCACTGCTGACCAGGGCTGGCTATGCTGCTAACCGGGTCTGGGTAGCACTGTTAACCGCAGCTGGCTATTTTTTAAGAATTACAGTTTTGTTTACTTAGGTGCTTCCCCATTAAAAGGGCAACATGGTGACACCCATGCTCATTTCGATTATCTGATGTGCCTCATGTATGAGAATAAACGTTTATTGATAGTGCCCTTTAAAATCCAGTGTGCCCTATAGTGCGAAAAATACGGTGAATATTCTATATTTTCTCGAGTGGTATTAAATTTTTTTTTTAATTTCCATACACCTGCAGATATTGTGATTTATATATATGTGTGTTTTTGCGTGCAGGCGTTCAGGAGAAGATGGGTGTGATGAACAGGGGCGTGGTTTACGCTCTGTGGGATTATGAAGCTGAGGGGGGTGATGAACTCTCCTTCACTGAGGGAGACTGCATGACCGTCCTGAAGAGAGACGACGGGCAGGAGAGCGAGTGGTGGTGGGCTCGCTGTGGAGACAACGAGGGGTACATCCCCCGCAACCTGCTCGGAGTGAGACACCTACATACCTACATACTGCTTACAGTCACTGTGGACACTTTAACAGAAACACCTACTGTACCTTGCTGATCAGCGAGAGCAACCAGGCACAGTTGGGAGGGGTGGAGGTGGGGTTAAGGGTGGTGGAGGTGGAGTTAGAGTGAAATTAGAAGTGAAATTAGAGGGGTGGAGAAGGAGTTAGACTGGTGGAGTTGATGGGGTGAAGGAGTAGTTAAGGGTGGTGGAGGTGGAGTTAAGGGTGGTGGAGAAGGAGTTAGAAGGGTGGTGGTGGACATGGAGTTAAGCGTGGTGGAAGACGGGTTAAGGATGATGGAGGTGGAGTTAATGGTTGTAGGTGGAGTTAGAGGGTTGGAGGGCAGGTTAAGGGTGATGGGGGTGGAGTTAAGCGTTGTAGGTGGAGTTAGATAGGTGGAGGTGGAGTTAAGGGTTGTGGAGGTAAAGTTAAGGGAGTGGAGGTGGAGTTAAGGGAGTGGAGGTGGAGTTAAGAGTGGTGGATGTGGAGCTAAGGGAGTGGAGGTGGAGTTAAGAGTGGTGGATGTGGAGTTAAGGGAGTGGAGGTGGAGTTAAGAGTGGTGGAGGTGGAGTTAAGGGAGTGGAGGTGGAGTTAAGGGTGATGAAGGTGGAGTTGATAAAGTGAAGGTGGAGTTACAGTGGTAGAGGTGGAGTTAAGGGTTGTGGAGGTGGAGTTAGAGGAGTGGAGGAGGAGTTAAGGATTGTGGAGGTGGAGTTAGAAGGGTGAAGGTGGGGTTAGAGGTGTGGAGGAGGAGTTAAGGGGTGGAGATGGAGTAAAGGGTGGTGGAAGTGAAATTAGAGGGGTGGAGAAGGAGTTAGAGGGGTGGAGGAGGAGTTAAGGATTGTGGAGGTGGAGTTAGAAGGGTGAAGGTGGGGTTAGAGGAGTGGAGGAGGAGTTAAGGGGTGGAGATGGAGTAAAGGGTGGTGGAAGTGAAATTAGAGGGATGGAGAAGGAGTTAGAGGGGTGGAGGAGGAGTTAAGGATTGTGGAGGTGGAGTTAGAAGGGTGAAGGTGGGGTTAGAGGGGTGGAGGAGGAGTTAAGGGTGGCTGAGGAGGAGTTGGAGGGGTAGAGGTGGGGATAAGGGTGGCGGGGGTGGAGTTAAGGGTTGTGGAGGTGGAGTTTTGGGGTGGAGGTGGACAGAAGTCAGGAGAAGTCAGCTCACAATTTAAATCGTAATATTCTGGGGAAAAATCACAATTAGATATTTTGTCCAAATCGTGCAGCTCTAGTGGCCACTTTATTGGAAACATTTACTTTACCTTGTGATTCCACTCACTGTGGCCTCTTTATTTTAAGTTAGTAAGTGTTTCTAATAAAGTGGCCACAGTGAGTGTGAATGTTGAAGTGATTCATTTATATTATTGTTTATTATTAATTATTAATGTTTATTGTTTATTATTAATGTTAATTAATGTTTATTAATGTCGGCTGTTCTGTTTGCAGCTGTATCTGCGGATCAAACCCCGGCAGAGGAGTCTGGCCTGAAGCTTCCTAGTGAACTTCATCGTGAACTTCACTGTGAGTTTCAGTTACAGCAGCAGCTGTAAAGTGCTGATGATCAGTCCGCTGTGCACCGGTCAGCTTTACTCTGCTTTAATGTTAAACGTGGATTTATTGAATCTTATTCAGAAGCACAATGAAGAAGGAATGTACCGAACCCTCAGAGCTTTCTTCACTTTTGTAGAAAAAGAGGATTTTTAATGTAGAGATAAATAAATATCCAGTACAGGTTTGTTACTGCTGATCAGGAACTTTTCTAGATTAAAGATAAAGGAATGTTCAGCTCCAGAAGCGTACAACTCCTCTCTCGGCTCCAGAAACAAAGACTTATTTATGCATCTCTAGAAGATAATGTGTACAGATGTACAGAAATGATGACTCCGGTGCTCTTCATCCACTGTGAGGGTCTATCAGGTTCCCTGCTGGTTCCTTTCTGGACCTGGATTATCCACCGCTGGTGAAGAACATCCTCACTTATTTAAATGAATGTAGCTCTGGATCACAAAACTGCCGTCTGAAGCTCTGAAGCTCCAAAATGCAACGATTGGTTTGTTAAAAGTTCAGCAGAAAGTCAGATTTACAGTTTTCCTCTTTACCCAGTTAGCCAAATCTTATATATTTATATAAATCGAGAAAAAAAATCAGCTTTATGCACACTAATTTTTACTGGAAGAAATCTCAATTTGTATACTTTAGAATAAAATATTAACAATTAAATAAAGATTCATTTTTTTACATTTTTCCTGAAATAAAAAATATGGGGAAAATGAGTAAAATGAGTAAAAACATTTTTTCTTTACGATATCAAATCCAAAAAAACTTGTTTATACCCAATTGTTTTATATAATTGAATTGATAAATGTTAAACTGAGTGCTGACCTATGTAGCATCACAAAATATCTATCTATCTAAAAAATAATGACTTTTCAAACTTACCTCTGAATTTCCTCATTTTTCTTTACATATTGTACCACAGATAACACACCACTTGTTTACTGGTATTATGGCATTTTTAATACTAGGTATAACACTAAGGGGAAATCTTGCCATCAGCTGCCGAAGCCCCGAGAGAGCACAGTTGGTCTTGCTCTCTCTGGGTGGGTACAGTACAGAAGATGGCACTTTTTCCCCTCATCACTCCTAGGGTGATGTGGATCAGCACAAGGCTGCGTCTGTGAGCTGATGTATCAGAACCGAGTCGCTGCGCTTTCCTCCGAGCATTAGCGCTGTGACGCTACTTTAAATGATAATAGAAACAGATGAGAATGGAAAACGGGCGAGTCATTCTTTCTACCAGCTTTTTTTTTTAACTTGGCTCACTGGGTTGAGAAAACTGTAAATTTAAATTTCCACTGATTTTTCTGGATCAGAATCAGGATTTCTCCGATACTCACTGCCAACAGCTCTGAACGTGCTGATCCAGGTTCAGTTTCCTCTCGGAGTTTAAAGCTAGTTAGAATTTGTTGTTTATTAATGATAAACATTGAAAGATCAGTTTTGCCTCTATGGTGCTTAAAGAGACACAGCTGCAGCGCTGCGTGATCACAGCCTGATTCACATTAATAAAGCTTTTTATTAAAATCAGACTTTCTGTCGGCCTCAGTTTTTTATTTTATTTACTGTAAATTTTATTATAAAGCAGTGATTTTGATCTGAAGGTATTTGTTAATTAATTATGAACTGTATTTAAAATCATACATCTCAAATTTTAAAGGAAAAAAATAGTGTTTTTTGTCCAAATACAGAATACTCTTCAAGACAATACATTTTCAAGGATCATTCATGTGTTTCTCAGCAAGACTGTAAAAGCAAAACAACATTACATGTGTCTGCAGTCCTGACCTGTTCCCAATATAGAGAATAATAGTGTGGAAAATTGTGAACCGTAAAATGTGACAACAACGACCTCACACTGTTGCACAACTTCAAATATGTTTGCAGTAAGAATGGGACAAAATAAAATTTAACCTGTAAAACATCAAGTACCGGTAAGTCATTGCTTAGAATCCTCAAAGCTAAAAAGTATTTTAAGTGTTTTAAAAAGAGATAGCAATATCATAAAATGGTAAAAGATCCTTTAACAACCTTTTTTGGAACGTGTTTTAAGCCAGAAATGCACAAATGGATGTATAATAATAAATGAAAGTTAAATAAGCAGATACAACATGAAATATCTTTGGGTCATACTGTCAAAAGTTCTAAATATCAGACACAACCTACACCATGCTTGACAGCTTAGCATGTATGATTTGTAGAGGTGTGCCAAAAAATCGATTCACATAAGAATCTTGATTCTCATTTACTACGATTCAGAATCGATTTAAAATGTCCCAAAATCGATTCTGAGGGGCGGGTTTTAGACTGATTTTGGGCTGGGTATTTTTGTTGGACCTGGCAACCCTGGGGATAGCGCTTGTCCCTTTGGAGATCTTCCAGACACACACAGAGCGTAGGTGTTTGAGAATCACCGGTAAGATGGCAGAACAAGCACTATATTACCTTAGATTAACGTGTAGTTTCAATGTTTTATGGCAGAATGCTTCATAACAAGCATAAAAAAGATCGCTAGTAGTTAGTTTCAGTAACTGTTAGCTAGCTAACTAGCTAACTTTCCAGTTCCACCTTAAATAACGCTACAGGTGGCAGCGGGCTGCAGCATTTAAGGCGGAACGGAAAAATAACAATAAGCTAATCAGAGCTAATTTCAGCTCCTCATCACAGAGGAATTAAGGAATGGACAATATGAATTAATTTCTCCACCTCCTGCCCCCTTTCTGAAGAAATACAACCACCTTAAATTAACTAGTTAATCAGCAGCTGCTCCTGAACTTTAGCGCTCCACTGCTATCATCACATCAGCCCAGCAGCGTCACCTACACACCACCGCTAGTAGCCTGGTAATAAAGCAGTGTTATTTATTTATGTATTTATTGTTCATTAACGTCATTGTGATATCCCAGTGATTCCTCTGTCACTGAGGACCCACATTCCTGCACATTTTATTGTTTTTGTAACACATTACTTGCTCCAGGACCAGTGTATATTATGGAGGGTTTTTTTTCAATACGATTCATAAGCCAGAAGCAGAAATATTTATAATTCAAATCGTTTTGAATCAAAAATCGATTTTGAATCGAATCGTGGCCCCCAAAATCGGAATCGAATCGAATCGTGAGATAGTAATCGATTCCCACCCCTAATGATTTGATTCAAGAACTGAGCCTTTTCACGTTTTCATTGTATATGAAAAACATAACAACTAGTCTTGCTATTTTAAAGGGAACATTATATAAGTTAGAGTAGGTCTATGATTTGTACAAAACATATTCATGAAGTTCTTTACAGAAAATCACTCTTGCATAAAGATAAAGATCCCTACCTCAGAAGAAGTCTGCTAATCCTAATCTGCAAATCCTGATGTGTACTGTCTGAGGTTCTAAACCAGCAGACTGAATTTCTGGCATTTCTTCCACTAATCTATGGGGTGGGGCTCTGATGGGGGTTGACAGGTGAGGGGTAGAGCCAGGGTGGTTCTATGCAGGTTTCCTGGTTTGTTGTGACATCACAATAAGGGAGGAGCATCCAAACGGCTTATAGAAAACAGATGGATGAATAGATGTTTTAATGCTTGGAATGTTTAAATAGAGGAGTAGAGACCTAAGTGGAAATACAAAAGTAGTTTTTTTCCTTTAAATTTTTTTAAAAAATTTACAATTTTTTCCTTTAAATTAAATTATTGTGTAGATGAGTGTAGAAGGATATATACAGTAAGCTTTCCACAGACACCAAACCCATAACATCTCTTTATTAGGTGAACTAGACGCAGTGCATTTGTAATACAGTACAGTCCACAGAAACCCTTCCCCAAATACGCAAAGTGCATTCAGTTTCTCATGCACACTCCTGTATTTAGCTTTATTTCTACGCAGACTACATAAAGCACAGCATGCAGTACAGCGGCCTAATGCTGTGCCATGGAATGCAGGACAGAAGATTACTGGGATGGAAGTCGTAGAAAACGGAGAAAATTACAGTAACGCGATTTAAGCTTCTAAACACGTCGAAGGGCACAGAACCCAACGCTCAAGCTTAACTTAAAACCTTAAAATCTATATCTAATTCCCATTTATAATACATTCAGTCTCTGGTTAATTGCACATAATCTCAAGAAGGAGAGTGGGCAGAGTTACAGAACACACACACAGACATCATCTTCACTCGGGCATGCACAAGATCCCGTAGGACGCCTGCCGAAAAACAGCTGCCATTTGTTTTTTCCTCCTACAAATGTTCTATTTTATTATATATTTTATAACCCTGTCCTGAAAGACACATTGGATACTCAATGCTACTCTGTGCAAAGGTTCTAGGCCCATAAATCACATTATTTAACCAGTAATACACTCGAGGTTGGTGCTATAACATGTAATATTGGCACTGCTGTGCTGCGGGCGTACACCAGCATTATAACACAGTTCCGTTATCGCTGTTTATTGAAAGATTTTGAGTTAAAGAGGAAGAATACGATCTGTTTGGTTTATTTACTCTGGATTATTTGATGCCTAAAACATTTGCACTGCACATATCTGTAGGTTTTCAGTTTAGATGCTTTTTACAGGCCTTGCTTGGCACAAACAAGCAAGAAATGTGTTGAATATAATCAATTAAATACACTAAGTGACTAAAAGTCATGACTGGTATTTCACACAGGCACAGAATAACCTCGTTAACCTCGTTAAGACCCCTGCGGCAGCAGCATATGCTCCCACTGCTTATAGCTGGGTGATACACGTCCATAATTATTAACAGCACAATATAAAATAAAAGATATTTATAACTTTAAATAAGCCTTAAAATTAACAAAAAACAATGCATGTCAAATTGCTGGTGTTTAAAAGGAACTGCCGTATTTTTCACACTATAAGACGCACTTAAAATACTTTAATTTTCCCAAAAATCAGCACTGCCAGTCAGGTATTAGTTTTCAGTTCCAGTTTTTAGTTCTACAGCAGTATCAGCATTACCTGCTAAGTGCTAGCCATTCGGTCGTAGAGAGGTGAGTATTATCAGACTTTAGCCTGCATCTTACCCCAGCTAGCACTGCTGGAGCAGCATTAGCATTAGCTGCTAACCGTGCTAAGCGCTAGCTCTCTTACCATTCAGAGATGAGTATATCAGACTGTAGTCTACCAGAAGACTCAGGGTTCCTCAGTGTAGCGCTGGTGGGTGGCATTAGCAGTTAGCCGCTAATGCTAATGCTCTGGTCTGAGTGGAAATCTGGATATCTAAGCTTACTATAAATAAACAGAAGCACTTTACTCACCCAAATAAACAGTTTTTAGGAGAGAAATCTGTGTAGATTAACATCCAGCACTGATTTGACAGGTCTGACTTGTCTGAAAATGTTTTTTTTTTTTTTTTTTTAGAATTACAGTTTTGTTCACTTAACTTAGCTTAGCTAAATTAAAAGGGAAACATGGCAACAGCCCTGTTCATAACAAATGGAACTTAAAATGTGCCCTATAATACGTTGCGCCGTATAGTGTGAAAAATACAGTAAAAGTATGATAAAATCTATCATTTATTCACATGTTTAGCCACCCTTCACCCTGGTGGGACCGAAGCTGGGGAGCTTTTCACATTTCTAGCCTACGAGTAGAGTGACGTTAGATAAGGGTTGGGCGATATATCAAGTTTTTAAGGAATATCGATATATGTATGTAGGTAGAACTAATAAACCAGCAACTAATGTACTAATGCAGGCAGATGAGCTTTACCTTATGCCAGGTTCACACTAAACATGACTGTTTGAGTGGTCAGTCCTTGTGCTGTTCACGCTGCACACTACTTCAGTTATTGTGACTTTTATACTACACAACTGATCAGCGACATGGGTTAAAAAAAATCACACGATTTTTCAACATGGGAACTCGTCAACTCACCTGGTAGATTTCTAAAATACCATTTATTTATCACTAAAACATGCGAGAACTAGCCATACCAAACCAGAGAATCTCTAAAATGAATTAGTTAATATGAAGTAACTGAGCAAAATCAGAGCTTATTAATGACTGATCATTTCATTTCCTCAACACAGATTTATATCAAATGATTCAGTACAGCTGGCAATGTTTTAAGGTTTTAAACTCAGTGTTCTGCCTATATAGCCAGCATCAGATTACCAACGTCAACTCGCAGCAGCAGTAATGCAGCACCTTTACTAAAAAAAAATAAATAAAAGGAAATATACAGGCATGCTTCCTTTACTTTTTGTAAAATACATTATTCTACTTTAGAAAATTAAAGGAATACTCAAGAAAAGCGTTACGCTCCATTCACCCCATTCATAGAGGACTCACTGATAAGCTCCTTCTAGAGTTTAACAGTAATTTTCTGATATAACAGAGAAACAGAAAGTGATTAGACTTTCTATAAATGTTTAGCTCTGATCATGCAGAAGATGCATTTTTGGACCCATGGTTCTCTTCTTCTTTTACGTCCCATTGTCTGTAGGTAGCCACTGATCTTGACTCCCAGTCGCCGACTGGATCGGATGTTAAACATGCTGAATATTTGCTGGATGTCTGCTAGGCAAGAGTCTTTTAGTAGTTTAGACGGTATGGCTGATTGTGACTGATCACGAGCTAACCCCAATTTCTCTCAGAGCACATTTTTTTACTCAAAAAAAAAACTTGAAAACTGTGAACTGAAAACTGAGCTAAAATCATGTAGTGTGAACCTGGCATAAAGTATAAAAACTGGCCAAAAAAATATAAAACTCAATTCTTGCTCTCGCAGTCTTTCCACATAGTGAACAGACGGGCAAATCTAACTAAGAAACGCCATCTGATCTGTGACTGAAGCGAATACAGAGCCCCTTTCTAATCTGCAGGAAAATAAAAGGCCACACACACACACAATCTCTCTCTCTCTTTCTCTCTCTCTCTCTTTCTCTAACTCACACACACAGTCTTGTCCCACTCCTTCTCTAATGGTGGTTCTGGTGGGGTTTGTGGTTCTGGTCGTGGCCGTTGTTCTGAGACGTGGGCAGCAGGTGGGTCACGTGACCGATGCCTTTGGTCACGCCCTCCCGGAACAGCAGCTTGGCTCCGACGCGCAGGTACTCCGGGTGCTTCATGAAGCGGAAACACACCACAGCCCTCTCACCTGTTCTCAACTCCTCCTGCACACACACACACACACACACACACATACACACACAAACACACTATAAGGCTAGGCCAAACAAATACATAAATATACCATATTTATTTATATATTCTATCAGTCAGGTATTAAGGAGCAGTAAAGCCACTCCACTGAAGTACAGAGTTCAGGGGAGTTAGCACTGCTAACCTCAGCTGGCTATGCTGCTAACCTTGGCTGCTAGCACTGCTAAATGGGTTGGCTAGCGTTGCTAACTGGGGCTGGCTATACTGCTAACCAGGGCTGGTTAGCACTGTTAACCACAGCTGAGTAGCGCAGCTAAACAGGGCTGGCTATGCTGCTAACCGAAACTGAGTAGTGCTGTTAACCGGAGCTGAGTAGCGCTGCTAACTGGGGCTAGAGCTCACCCTTGGACAAAATTGACTTTAAAAGATTTTTTTTTTTTTTTTTTTTTTACGAGCTTTCTCCAGCTTCCCCATTAGAATGGAAACATAGAGACACCCCTACGAGTGTTGCTTAATTCTAGGGCTGGCCCGAATAGCGTTTTTTGAGCTCCGGATATTCGGCACTGATTCGAAGCGAATATTCGAATATTCGTTTTTAAAATAAGAGGTAAAAAAAAAAAAAAAAAAAAGGAAATCACGGCCCCTTTAAACCACTGAAAAATGTTCAATTTGCTCTGACCGACAAGACATATTCACCCCGGATTTTTGGTGTTTTTATCCCGGATTTTTGTGTTTTCACCCCATATTTTTTCTGTGTTTTTAGCCCAGATTTCTTTGTGTTTTCATCCCGGAATTTCTGCTGCCCTACACCGCGGCTTATCCGCTGCGTAAGCAGGCTAGGAGGCTGCTGCTGCACGGTTTCTCCGCTGCGCAAGCCAGCCCAGTAAATTGCTGTTTGTGTTTTCACACTTAGGCTATTTGCTTAAAAAAACAAACAAAAAAAACGTTTGTTCAGGAAGTATTTTATATTCTTAAACATTGTTAATTATATTAGAGGACAGTCATTGTAAACTGTACTTGGTCTATTTCGGTTAAAGGATTGTGCAGGGCATATTACTGATTTTGTATTTTTGCACTTGGGCTATAAGCTCAATATTAAATATTTCGTTTGTTTAGAAATTATTTTATATTTTTAAACCATGTTAAATTATATTAGAGTAGAGGAAAGTCATTGTTAATGACGTTATTGTATTTGGTCTATTTCGGTTTAAGGATTGTGCAGGGCATAGCCGTATTACTGATTTTGTATTTTTGCACTTGGGCTATAAGCTCAATATGAAATATTTCGTTTGCTTAGAAATTATTTTATATTTTTAAACCATTTTAAATTATATTAGATAAGAGGAAATTCGTTCAGACATCATTTTTGTAGGCCAGGCTTTTGTAACCGATTTAGCCCCTACTGTTGCCACATTACCCCTTACGTTTTATTATATAAATCAGTTTCGTTTTTTTTATCATGTATAATAGAGGTCTGCGCGAGACTGATTTTTAAACCCACTCTTCCACGCTCCCGCGTTTCTGTCTCGTTACCGCTCCGCAAAAAAATTGCTTCTTTTAATCCCGCGCCCGCCCGCCACATACACATTTCTGCCGCTCCCGCCCCACGTTCCTAATATAAATTAAATAAACTACATTTAATGCTTCAAATTTACTTATATATTTATTAAAACAGCAGCGCTGCACCATCGGTGTGTGCGTGTGTGTGTCGGTCCATCCTGCGCGTTGAGAGTTTTCTTTAGTTTTTTTTTTTTTTTACAATTATTACAGTTTTCTTAACTATTTATTAATTTGCTCCCGCATCGTCTGGATTAAACTCCCACTCCAGCCAATAACAGTTCAGTTCTGTCCCGCGCGCAAGATATTCTGACGGGACCCGCGAGAACAGAAGTGGTTAGACTGAGGTGGAACTATGGAAAGGAGAAAAAAAACGAATATCCGAATACCAAAATTAAAAACCGAATACCTACTCAACGAACGAATATCCGAATACCCGAATATTCGGGTCCAGCCCTACTTAATTCGCCTTATAATCCGTAAAATATGGTACATCTTTTCATTACCTGTTAGTCATGACTGTTATTAATAGCTTTAGACTCAATGATCATTCTGAAGTCATTCTTCTACAGTCTAATAAATCTAACATTAATATTAATATTAAAGATATAATGGAGATAATATTAAATTCACATTGAGATTTAATATCCTAATAGCAATAAGTCTCTGAGAAGGCTCTGAAGGACACACCTTGCCCAGCAGGCACTCCACCGTGGCAGTCTGCCGGACGTTCCCCACGTGCACCGTGACCTGGAAGCCCCGCCGGAACGTCTTGGCGTGAAACAGCAGGACGATGGCGGCCTCAAACTGCCAGCAAATGGTGGGGTTCATCTTTGGACTCACCATCACCATACCCTAACCCAACACAAACATACGAGCTGTAATCAGTATATAATCACATGTGATGTGTAAGAGTGAGATGTGTAAGAGTGTACCTTGCGTAATAGCGAGCGGTCGAAGTTCCCCAGCGCGAGAGTAGCAGCCTGTCCCGCTCGGAGGACGCGACAGGCCGAGCGGTTCCTCTGCATGCTGCACACCTTCAACCTCAGGAACTTCCCCTCATCTGTAGGACCCACCACCAGACGATCCCCCTCACGACACACACCACTACACACAGTAAAAAAATATTTTAATATTATTCAAATCTCCCGTGTTCTGCAGCCATTGGTGAGTTGATGAAGGTGTATGACGTGGTGCATGCTGGGTTGCTTTGAGCGCAGCCCCGCCCTCCAGCAAAAAGTTTAGCAGAGCTCAATTTTATTCAAATGAATCCGGCCGCCATGCTGCGTCCAGCCAATCAGGGAACAGCAGGCTGCGACTTCACACACACATACAAGCCTCACACACATAGAACAGCTGCCTTTCAAACACAGAAGAGAGGCTAAAAAATGGCGGAATATGAATTTATACAGCTATAGACAGGGTTCATACAGTTTTTAACTAAGAAATATCCATGACTATTCCATGACTTTTCCATGACTTCAGAGCAATTTTTCAGGACCATGCAATTTTAAAAGGTCAATGCAGACATGCACAATAAACCAAAAATCAACTAAAACTATAACCAAAATTGATTATAGTAGAAATTAAATTAAATAAAATTTGATAAAACATTTACTGAATTAATTCTGAGCTGATGTATTTGTTAGCTCAAAATAGCTTTTCTCCATCGATAGATCAACAAAAGGAAAAACAAAGATTTGTAGATGCAAATTTCCACAACTTTTTCAAAACTTTTCCGGGTATTTTTATTTTTCTGGAAATTGCCATATTAAAATTGCATGACTTTTCCAGGTTTTTTATGACCGTATGAACCCTGTATAGATCCCAGTGAGGTTTACAAAAAATTTATGATTGACTACATCTGTTGCTTCATTTAAATTCAAAAACATCACGGACACGCCCACACGCAGCGAGCCGAGAGATCCGGCACGGCGACATGCGTTAAGGAAAAGTGCCAGTGGACACGCACCGTTACACTGGATTTTATACAGTAAGTTGGGTGATGAGAGGTAATTAAATGTGATTAGAGGTGAAAACAGGCTCACCTGTACAGCGTTCCTCCAACCACTGTTCCCACATCTGGAACACTGTAGATCTCATCAACCTGACAGAATACAGCCATATTAGATATCTGTGCACAACTCATAACATTAAAACATATTACCGGTATATATTCCAATTCTAGTTTCTAAGTATTCCTGACAATTAAAATCAATATATTTACTGCTCCCTAAATGTGAATGACTGCGTTATTATATTATACACTACACAGACTAGATTTATTAAGACATGTATATTTAAAGTGTATTTAAAATATTAAAGTAACTGTCTCTACTGTCAAAAAAAGGCTTTATAATTAATTTTGGAACATTTCTGTGAGGATCTGATTGCAGTCAGGATCAGCAGGGTCAGGATACTGACTGATTTTGCCAGATTTCAAAAAATAGATTTTTATATATTTTATGTGAATCCCAAATGAGTACAAATTACAGTAGCTGAATGCATTTATTAGTAGTGTCTACAAACATATGCACATGTAGTGCAATATCAATAGATCAAATCTCTCACTATTGGTTAAATGAAGATTTAACAAATAGAAAAATGTTTCAAAATGTTAATATTTTTTTAGCTTTTATGTATGTTATGTATGTATGTAAGTATGTGTGTGTTTACCTGGAACTCGGTCAGCTGCTGCATCAGCTCCTCCTGCTCCTTGCTGTTGCTGAGGGGTGGAAGGATGTTGAAGAAAACCTTCAGCAGATCCAGGTTCTCCCCGGAGACGCTCGATATGGTGAAGATGGGAGTGATGCTGCACAGGAAGCAAACACAGCAGCGTGTCACACGGCTGTATAAACTGTATAATGCTTTATAAACCGTGACATAAAGAGGACAAGGTGAGAACGTTAGTGAAACTGACACCTAGAAATAAAAACACTATACTGGTATGAAGCACCACCTCGTGGCCAAAACTGAAAAGTGCAGGTTTTCAAGAAGACAAAGTGAAAAGTCATGGGATACACATATCTAAATGGAATTTCCACGCCTGTATATGTTGTGAGGTGTTATCTTGGCCAGCATATTTGATGCAGTGAAGCTTTGAATGAGTTTAGCAGGGTCTTGCAGTGGAAGCCAGATAATAGGACATTATATTCCGTAGGTGTTGTTTTAAAATGTTCAACACCGATATGTTACTTTGAATTCAATAACAATACCTTTTTCTTAATTGTGAGAGAGTGAGAGAGACAGAAAGAGTGAGAGAGAGAAAGAGAGAGACAGAGTGAGAGAGTAGCTTACATACAGGTTTTAATGGGTAAAACACTAAAAACTAACTAATGTAATTTAAGAAATTTAAGAAATAGTTTAAGGTGGAAATTTTATAGATCAGTTTCTAATATTTTAATGCAAGCTGAATTTTTTTTTCCGAGGTCATCTAGTTACTGTACCACCTTGAGATGCTTTGAATACCACCAGCAGTACCTGTACCCGATATTGAGACAGAAACACTAAACACAGGCGACAGTGTTATACCTGGCAGACTGGGCGAACTGCTGGGCGGCGGTGACGGCGTCGTCAGGGCTGGTGACCAGCATGGGCACTTTGTTGCAGCCAGGCTGTTTCAGGACTCTCTCCAGCTGCCGGACCGTTTTCTCCACCGTGCCGCTGCTGCACAGATCCACCTTACTCACCACGATAAAGATGGGCACCTTCAGCGCCATGGCCAGACCCAGGTGCTCTCGAGTGGTCCCCGCTGAGGAACAGGAGGAGAAGGAGGAGGATGAAGAGAAGGAGGAGGAGATCACTGATAAGAACTAACAGAAGGAGCTGAGCAGAACTGTACGCCCTATAAATGTGAACTCACTTACCGATGCCCGTGTTGGCTCCCACCACCAGCATGGCAAAATCGGGGCAGTAGCTGGTCAGGCCGAAGATGGTGGTCTTCAGGTACTTATAGTGACCGGCCAAGTCGATAAAGGTGATCATCTTGGATGAACTCTCGCAGATTTCCTCGGCTGTGCGGGACTCGCTGTAATTCACCACCTGAAAAACAGAAAAATGAGCACGAATATGAACTATATATATAACGATCTGGTGCACTTGAGCCACATATCTGGAAAAAAAATTAGAAATCACTTAAAATGACAAGTTTCTTTGATTTTACCAAATTGGAAACCTCTGGAATATAATCAAGAGGAATATGGATGATCACAAGCCATCAAACCAAACTGAACTGCATGAATTTTTGCACCAGGAGTAAAGCAGCAATAAGTTATCTAAAAGCAGCATGTAAGACTGGTGGAGGAGAACATGATGCCAAGATGCATGAAAACTGTGATTAAAAACCAACCAGGATTATTCCACCAAATATTGATTTCTGAACTCTTAAAACTTAATGAATATGAACTTGTTTTCTTTGCATTATTTGAAGTCTGAAAGCTCTGCATCTTTTTTGTTATTTCATATATAAACCAGGTGGTGGACTCACCTCCCCTTTGCTGTTGAAGCCGAGGATTTCGAAGCTGATGCTGGAGGTGCGGCCCGTCTGGATCTCGTGTAGATGCCTGAACAGGTTGAGCCTCGCCCGGCCTCGCCCGTTATCCAGCTCGCCCTGGGTCAGAACACCCAGCAGAGTGGACTTCCCCGAGTCCACGTTCCCCAACACGGCCACGCGCAGGTCCAGAAACTGCAAGCACAACCACATCCTGTCTTTAGTGATTCTGAGTTCAGAATCTGTCCTCCAGTAAAGCTCTACAGAATTCTAACACAAAACTTTCCTAACTCAACATTAGTATCAGCATCGCTGTGATGCTACTCCATAGTGCTGCATCAGCATGCACCATGCATGGACCCACAATCAGGAGTTGCAGTTTAAGAGCTTCCTAACCTGCTGGTCATCGGGAACTTTCCGCACGAGAACTTCCGCGATTTTCCGGCGGGATCTGTCCGACTCGTAGTCCACCTCCCTCTCTCTCAGGAGTGTGATGTCAGCGCCGACCCTGAGTGCAGACAAACAGAAGCATCATTAGATAAGAACAAGCTCTGAACAAGCTCTTAATGGGGACGTCCCCATCACACTGTTTTACCCCAGAGTCCCAGTCATTTATAAATATATAATTACAATTATAATTGAAATTATAATTGATTTTAGCATAAAATAAACAAATATTTAATCAAGCGCTTAATTAAACACCCAAATTGTCAACCACATCGTACATAACACTGCAGTTTTACAGACTCTGCTTTTAGCCACAGAGCAGCAGCAAGCTGAATTCACTACAGGAATCTCTAACGTTAAATTTTTATTTAGTTATTCGTTTTAATTTTTGGTATGTTTTTTTAAGTTGTTTTCGGTCTTTTTCAATTTTAAGTGAACTTTTTTTAAGTTTGAATATATATATTTTTTCTTCTTTTACTGTTTTTAGTTACTGCTAATTAGATTTTTACTCCTCTGTTAGTTTTATTTATTCATCTGTAGTTGCATTATTATCTTTGATGTTATTACCTATGATTTCATGATTCCTACTAAATTCTTATTTTTATCTTCTTTGTTTTATATCTTATTGATTAACTGATTGATTGATTAATTGTTGGTTAAAGTAGCAGCTCAATGCTAGCTAACAAACTGCTGGAGATTTTTAATGGCTAAGTGGCGATGCTAACTGAATCTTAATCTATCTAAATTAATCACTGTTTTATTCATGAATTCTGTTAATAACACACCTCAATATTAAATATCACTTTCACTGTCTCTGATTGGTTTAGACCATGATATAGAAATAATATGTCTCTGATGTTGAACCACAGGGAGGCTTCCAGATTTGCGGACGCTTTTTTTTTCCTGGTTGCAGCAGTGAGAAATTATGTCGCACATGCAACCAAATCGGTTGAACTCTAGAACCCGGTTTAATTTTAGGAATATGGTCTCTTCTGTTTTTATTATATTAATAATTACTATATACTGCACAAGTCTTGGATACAAAGAAAAAAAAGACTCAATACTTCTCAGCCATCCTGCGCAGGGTCTTCAGAGAAGCCTTCATGTCCTCCTCGGTGAGTCCCACCATCAGGCCGTTGTCCTCCACCCCGATCTGATAGACGGCCTCCCCGCGGCCCTCCTGCAGACGCCACTTCAGCTGAGTAGCCAGGTGCTCGAACCTGTACTGCGTCGGGTTCACCAGCTTCAACTAAGGACAGAACAGACAGCAGAGAGCGGCTAAGATTCTGATTACAAACATATACAGTACTGTACAATGTTTTAGTCCCTGTGAAGATTAGTATAAGGCACACCTAATTATAAGACACACAATCAATAAAAGTTAATTTTCTGGTCTATTTTTATACATAAAGCACACCGGATTATAAGGCACATTTGAACTGACTGTAGCAAAGAACAGGGGTGTCACCATTTGTACTTCTAAATTCAGCTGGTCTTGCCACTGGGTGTCTAAGCTAAGTTAAGTAAATAAAAACTGTCCTTTACTCCAGTCCGAAAGACTCGTACTGAACAGCAAAAGAGCTAGTGCTGTGGTCAGCGGCTAATGCTAATGCTGCTCCAGCAATGCTATCCGGGGTTAGCAGCAGGCTACAGGCCGATAATACTCACCTCTGAAGAGCGAAAGAGCTAGAGTTTCACAGCAAATGCTATTACTTGACTGATAGAATTCATAGATAATGCGTACCAGATTATAAGGCTTACTGACGATTTTTGGAAAAATTAAAGGATTATAAGTGCGCCTCATAGTGCAAAAAATATGGTAGAATGAGATGTTTCTCGTTTCTGTAGTAAGAGTTTATTGACCTAATAAACACAATATTAAAAAACTATTCCAATATAAATAAATATAAATAAATACAAATAATATTCATACTAAAAAGTAATGATTATTCCAGAAAAGTGTTCAATAAAACATCTCTAAATCTCTCTTCATAGAATCTAGTATTATTTATAGTCATCATATCAGCACCTGCTTTGGTAAGTCAGTGCTTAATTATGCTAAATCAGGTAATGGAAATGAACACATCCACCGAGACATGTCTGTACAGTACAGTATATATAATTATTAAGACAAACCTTATACTCGATGTTCCCCTCCTCTGCCTGAAACAGATAAAAAAAAATCTTGTCAATTAGGGCCCAATTCAACAAACAGGGTTTTTTTATAGAGATATTTTGGCTTATCAAAGCAGCACAGGCTAAAGCACCAAAAGCAGAGCAGATTCTTCCACTGGATACCTAGTCTATCCATTAAGTGAAATGTTTCAACAGTAAAAGTGTAGCTCATGTATTTTATCACCAAACTGTTTACATTTTCATCAAATAAAAAACTACAGTACTCAGATTAACTGAGATTAACGAAGCTGCTGTGAAAGTTTTAAACTGTATTTGGAATCAACCCAGGCCAGAAAATAAATGTGACGAAAGCACTGGATTAGTATAAATACTACTGAGAACAGTACATCTACTAAGTACACAAAGACTAGCTGGCTCATTTAGATCATTACATGAACATCCTACTTACCTGTGAAGAACACAGGCCCTATTTTAGTGATCTATAGATGAGCCGTCAACTGTGCACCGTGCAGCTTGTTGTCAGTGTGTTTTTGCTATTGTAATGACAGGAAAAGTATACCTTGTGCGGCTTGAAACGCACAAAAGCCGTGTACTAATTATCTTAATTAATCATGGGTGTGATTAATTTAGGGTGTAATGGGAACAAAACCATAAGCCTTTAGAGTCAGGTGAGCTCTGACTTTGGGGGATTGCTATTTTAACGGTGCAGCTACCTGGATGTGTCCAACGCTTCTCAAAACATTTTTTTCTGACGCTATAGCAAAATAATGTTTGATTTTTTGGAGTAAATAAATAAGTTGCAAATATTACATCGGGGAAAAAAGCTTAGAGGAGAAAATGAGATAAAATGGGCTGTTTTGTCTTTGTAACATATAGGGTTGGGTGGCGCTACACATAACACTGCAACCAGCACTAGATCTGTGGTGGCTTCACTTCTGAGAGTTCTTCTTCTCTCCATCCTTGGGTATTTTCTGCTCGGCTGTTTTGACTGGAAATGAAATAAAAGGCGCTGTCTGAAATCAATGAGGGACTCTAAAGCCTGGCAGAACAGCTGAGGAAGCTTTGAGTATAGCTTATCTTAGCTGAGCTGACACCCGCACAGCCAGCAGCCTGACAGGGTGCTATTAGCCAGCAAGCCTAGTCTGCTAAAGATGCAGGAGCTGCTTTAAACACAGCTATTTTGTTGTCATATAAATGTGGCATCAGGGTTTGTAGGCACATATCTTAACTTTAGTTACAGTACATTACAATATATATATATATCAGCCAGAGAAACTTTCAGTCTCAAAAGTCTACACTCATGGTAAATGGCAACAGACGTCTTAAATGTTTAATGCTCTCTAAAAGCTCTCTCACAAAACGTTATTACACCATATTGATTATAAATACACACTCAAATGACTGAGAAATTGTTTAATCATATCTAAAACATATATTAAATATGTATGCATGGTGGATTAATACATGCAAAATGGTGTTCAGCCAAATAGTCCTCAAAGACAACATTTACATTTATTTGTTTCTACTATTTTCAGCTCTGCATATAAAGCACAACGAAAAAAGCAGATTTAAGTTACTGGTGAGTTTAGATAATTAATCATATTGCTATACTTGCATGTAGCTATATTTGCTAGATGCCCATTACCCCAACTAATTAAAACTAATCACCTACAAATCTTTATATAAGCATAGTTAGCGTTATCTAACAGCAGAAAGGCTAAAAACATACCTAGCTTAGCTAGATACGCGAACTCGCTAGCGCTATATTTAACTGATCATTAGGTTAGCATCTTTGCTAACTAAAATAACATAGCTAACGCTATTTTTAACTAACCGTTAGGTTAGCAACTGAACTGCCAACTAAACGGTTCTAGCTTAGTTTACCTTGTTAAGCTATCAGCTATTCATCAGTAACTTAGCTAACGGTAAACACTGACTGACCAGGCATCAGCAATGTTTAACCAATTAACGTTACTGAGTGTCTGATTCTGCAAATTAAATAATTTATCAATGTTTAGGCTTTAGTCGAGCACGAAAATCCTCGTTAAATATAGTTATTTTACGTAGCTAACTAGCTAACAGCAGCAATGCTAACAACACATCTATCTAGCTTAACTAAGCTAACTGGCTAACGCTATATTTAACTGGCCGCAATGTTGCCACTAAGCTAACTAAACTTAACCAGCTTAGCTCTCCGCTAATCATGTCTGTTTGTGATTTTTTTAATAATGTTTTGGCTTTAGCTGAGGAAAAAAAAACTTACCAAATACCTTAAATATATTTACATATTTTTATTTTAACGTAGCTAACAAGCCAGCAGCAGCAAGGCTAACAACATACCTATCTAGCTTAACTAAGCTAGCTAGCTAACGCTATATTTAACTGACCGTTAAGTTAGCAGCTATGCTAACTAAAATAAACTAACTAAGCTAACCTAGCTAGCTAAGCTAAGCTATCCGCTAATCATCAGTGGCTTACAGTAAACACTGAGAGCTCTCTGTCCAGGTAAACCTAACGGTAAAACCGCTGTTACCTCCGGGGGTAGAAACGGCGGCGGCTCGTTGGTTTTCTTTCCCCGCCGTCTCCCTCCTCTTCGCCGCCTCCGCCTGTTCTTCCTCTTCTCTCCGTTCTCCGAGCCGGAGCCGGAGACCGAACCGCAGGCAGCGGCCGGCCGCGCAGGTCTGGGTCCGGGCTCGACGCCCCGGCGCTCGGCCACCTGCATCCCGGCAGCCGCTGGCTTAGCCAACCAGGCGAACAGCTGTCCTATCGCTCCCCGCTGAAGGAGAAGCAAACCCCGTGTACAGAAGGCTGTAAACTCGGGGTTCGCGGGGCTTTTCCGAGGAGCGAGGCCGATGTTGACGCAGCTCGAAGCGGCCGGGCATCCCAGCCGCTCAGCTGCGGCTCCTCAGCACCGACCGACCCGCCTCCTCCTCCCGCGGAGACCCGGGGGGATGACGACACACAGACACAACACTGAGACACATTTAATATTTATTAACGATAACAGAAACGTATTGATTATTTTGGATACATACATTTGCTATTTGCTATTGCTATTTATAGGTATACGTTTGAGTAAAATGAACATTGTTGTTTTATTCTACAAATTACAGACAACATTTCTCCCAAATTCCAAATAAAATATTGTAATTTAGAGCATTTATTTACAGAAAATGAGAAACGGCTGAAATAACAAAAAAAGATAGGGCTTTCAGACCTCAAATAATGCAAAGAAAACCAGTTCATATTCATAAAGTTTTAAGAGTTCAGAAAAAAATCAACATTTGGTGGAATAACCCTGTTTTTTAATCACAGTTTTTTATGCATCTTGGCATCATGTTCCCCTCCACCAGTCTTACACTCTGCTTTTGGATAACTTTATGCTGCTTTACTCCTGGTGCAAAAATTCAAGCAATTCAGCTTGGTTTGATGGCTTGTGATCATCCATCTTCCTCTTGATTATATTCCAGAGATTTTCAATTTGGTAAAATCAAAGAAACAATTTTCATTTTTTTTTTTTTTTTCATTATAAGTGCTCTCTTATTTTTTCCAGAGCTGTATATTGTATTGTTTTTATGAGATAATTATACATGTTATACATATACTAATTAAACTAATTCAATGTTATACTTTTAATGGCTAAGTTTTATATATCAATATAAATGAGAGAAAAAAGCAACATGTCTTATATAATATAATTCATAGATATACTTTCCATCATATCTCTGTTGACTGTTTTTTGTTTATTTTTTAAATTTCTGGCAAGAAAAGTAAAGGTAAAAAGTGATTAAACTAGGTAATAGGTTGGAGGGCCAAAAGCCACAGTATTTTATATTTTATATACTTTTTTTATATACAACCTTTTGTTTGTTGGAAAGATGAGCAGTGGGACGTACAGTGAATAATGTGAAACACATACATAGACCATATGCACAGTATTACCACAACAGAAAAATAAACATAATTCTTCTTTTAAGAAGAAGCCTGTTACGAAAGAAAATCTAAATTGGTTGATAATATCTGACCATATATTAATGGATTTACCTGAAGCTCCCTAAAGTCTAGTGCATGATCATTCATGAATAGCAATTGACAGAATATTGAAAATCAAGGCACAGTATTTTGATAATGACTCAAAAACTATAAATTAAAATGATCTCATAAGGCCTCATATTGTATCCATATTTATTACATTATCTACTTCTTTAAAGCCTCCACTTTGATCACAAACTGCCTGATATCATCAGCTAGAAGCTGGGGCTCCTCCAGGGCGGCGAAGTGTCCTCCACAGGGCATGTAGGAGTAGGACACAACGTTCCTGTATTTCTGGCGAGCCCACAGGGGCGGGCAGTGGACCAGGTCTTCTGGAAAGGCAGCCAAACCGGTGGGCACATGTACACTCGCCCTACGGGCACAGAGACCAGGGCTGTTACTGAAATGTTCAAAATCTTCCTGGATCAGCAAAAAAATGTAAGATAATATGAATACAATGCAGATACATTAGTGCAATGATCCAACATCACCTAAACACTTCAGAAAATATCAGCTAAGATCATTAATCAAAACCTAAACATCTGTCTGATCTTTAGAACTTCACACATTCCCAGCACCATCCTTCATCCCCAAAGACTGTCTGTATTATCGCAAGTCTTGAGACTCGACTCACGCTAATAGTGACTTAAACAATGTAGACAACCAATAGGAGAAGAGCTACGGGAAGTGGCAAGTCTATATTTCATGTGACTGTTCACGTAAAAAACGATTTTGTAGTTAATAGGTCTTATATGGTTCTTACTTTAATATGTACAGTATTTTAAACACAGGTAGCACTTTAAAGTCATTATATTTAACGTTATTTTATTTTGCACAACTTTGTCTTATTGTGCAGTGTTATTTTTAATAAACATGTTTAATAAATACACATTTTGCACGAATGACATTCTTTATTGCATTACTTCTAAAATTACTTCTAAAACAAAGGCAAATGTACAGCTGTGAAACTGTGATTATTTGCTATACAAGGTTGTAGCAAAAAAAGGAGAGAGTTGAACACAACATGTGTCTTTAGATGTGAGAGGTGGTCAGACTTCAGTCTGTTAAAAGTCTTTTCAGAGTCTTTTCATGTAGTGTATGGACAGCTTAAGAGTACATGGAAGAACCACTAACATAAACCAAGACTCAAACTGAGAATTGTTCTAGAAGCATTAGGAACAACCAGTAGGAAGACTCAAGGAAAGAACCTTCCTAGCTCCTCTGGGTTTGCAAATGTGCTTTTTTTAGGTGTGGATGCTGGATTGTCTGAGAACCTCTGGAAGCTACAATTCATTGGCGTATTAGAACAGATCAAAGCATGCTTTTTTAAAAGGTTTTCTGGATCTTTTTGAGGACTTTTTTGATGTTGCTCACCTGGCGTCCACCCTTTTCAGAAGGCTCCCTTTGAAGTTCTCTTTATAAAAACGCATTGAAGACACTATGGAGCCAGTGGTCCAGTAGATCATGACATTAGTGAGGAGATCATCCAGACTGAACTTCCTGAAATGGAACAGAATAAACAGCATCAACAGAACATTCAGGGGTTGGACAATGAAACTGAAACACCTGTTATTTTAGTGTGGGAGGCTAAATTTGAGCAGCCTGGTGATCAATCTTTATTAATTGCACATTGCACCAGTAAGAGCAAAATGTGAAGGTTCAATTAGCAGGGTAAGAGCACAGTTTTGCTCAAAATATTGCAATGCACACAACATTATGGGTGACATACCAGAGTTCAAAAGAGGACAAATTGTTGGTGCACGTCTTGCTGGAGCACGGTATCCAGGGTAATGTCAGCATACCACCAAGAAGGACCAACGACATCCAACAGGATTAACTGTGGATGCTGTAAGAGGAAGCTCTCTGAAAGGGATGTTCGGGTGCTAACTCGGATTGTATCCAAAAAACATAAAACCACGGCTGATCAAATCACGACAGAATTCAATGTGCACCTCAACTCTCCTGTTTCCTCCAGAACTGTCCGTCACCGCAATAAATTATTGTGCTCTAAAACCAGGTGTGTCAGTTTCATTCTCCAAATCCTGTATTTCTCATGTTTGGCTTTAGAAAAACATGCACAGCGCAATATGTCCTAGCACCTCTGCTGGCTGGTTGCAGTATGATCTGTATCTCTGCCCATCTTCATATGTTTCAATGACAGAAGATCCAATTTTCTATCTCATTTTACTCACTACACTGTCATTCCATCACCATTGTTTAATTCCACCAATTACTTTTACCTGTGCTAATGTTGCCACATGTTTATTTCCCCCGAAAATTTTAGTTTAGTTTTTAAACCTTATTCTGCTATATCGTAAGAAGGCGGGGTTACACTCAGGAATTAAGTGATTGACAGACAGCCTTGGATGTAACTGAGTCCATGTCTACACTACATGGAGTAGCTGAGTTTTAGTCAAGCTGTCTTTGTAGTTTTTTATAGTAAGGTTGATGTTAGAATAAAATAGCAAATGTGCTATATAATTAGCTGTTAGCTGCTCAGCTAATGTTCACATAGTTAGACATACATCATGTATTTCCTTTATTTTTAAATGTTTTGTTGCACATAACACAGTTTAAGAGCTGCTGTCGATCAGAATAGACCATGAACCAGCCAATGAATGAGTTTATACACCAATGAAACAGTAGCTTGGCCCTGCCCACTGCTAAAATTCTGGAAAAACAGAAGTACTACAGCCATTGTAACAGCTAATTTTTACTCATTTAATTGGGATTTAGAACACTTTGTGATGTATTTTTTACTGTTTAGGGATAGTTTATGAAATAAAATGTCAAGATACAATATATAAAATATTACACACAGGCTTCCAAAGCAGTATGATCCAATGCAAAAAATAAAAATTATATATTTTAAAATAATGATGTGCTCTATAGATTTCCTATTAGAATATTACAGTCGGAATTTTACAGACAGAAAACAGCATTCTTAAATTTCTTCTATAACTGGAGATAATTCAGGTCTGAAAAGGATAAACTGTACTTTTACTGTTGAAATATTATTCTTACTAGACTCAATTAAGGATAAAGGGAATTAAACCACCATATATGATATACTGTACAGTATTCCCAAACAGCAACACTAACACTGCTGCAACACACACCCAACCACACCACTAACATCTCAGTGTCACTGCTGTGTTACAGGATCTGCTCTGCAGAGACCTCAAGACAAGAAAACGACCAATAATGAATGAGTTAGAGTTCAACTGCAGGACCTGCATCAACATACGACCTGCAGTTACTGTACCTGCACACATATCCAGGTACATGAGGCACGTTACCTGTTAATTAAATATAAATTTAAAGCATTTTTAATAAAGATACTCTTCTGATTCTCTTTATGTTTTACCTTTCAAGTCCTCCGTCCTGAAGATGTACGTTCTGAGAGTCGTTCCAGCCAGAATACTTCTCCAGTATATACGCAGCCAGACCAACCGGGGAGTCGTTCAGCCCACAGCCTGCAGGAGGGGCCAGATCACTGTAAATTACCCCACACTACGCAAGCAAGTGTTTAATGTACTGAATCTCACCTGTACAGGTAAATACACAACCCATACACTCTTAAAAATAAGGGTGCTCCAAAGATTCTTTGAGTCTTTAAGTGTTTCATGAAGAACTATGTTTAACCGAGATCTCTAAATGATTAAAAACCTTTGCAACCATTTCTTGTAACTTTAAAACGGGCTTCAAACAAATATCATGATTATATTTAAGCTGCATATCATGCAGCTTAATTTATACCAGGGGTTGGCAATAGGCGGTCAGATGTGGAGGTTGTTTGAACTATAATGAACAATAATAAAACATAATAATAATAAAATAAAATGCTTCTCCGGTGAGCTTTTGTTTATATTCCTCTCTCTGTTGTGCTCGACGTGAAGTTAGTTTTCCACCCGTTCTTGTTTTTCTGCCCGTTCTCGGGCTCCCTATCTCCTTATAATGGTGTTTTTTTCCCGGCTGTGTCCCAATTCACTAGCCAGGGAACCGGGTTTAATTTCGTGTGAGGAGCAGTGTGTTTATTTTTTTAATTATTTATTAATTTCTTCTTGGGTTTATTTAAAGACATTTAATCAGTTGAACCAGTAGAACTAGATTACCTGCTGTATCTGGTTTGGTGGCCTGGATGTGCAGGTAGCCGGTCTCCTTCAGCATGGAGAAGATGTTCTTCTGCATGTAGGGGTACAGGAGCTTCACGTCCTTCTGACTGAAACCCACCAGAGAGGGGAAGCGGGAGCCCAACAGCAGAGACACCAGGATGACCGGGTTTACATTGGTCACAGGAAACATGTTGAGGTGGAGGCCCTTCACACTGCTGCAGGGTGCAGGGGGGGGAGTGTTTGTGAGTTTATTTTCTGTGTTGTGTAGAATATGAATTCACTACACCCTGCCAATGAGATACCGCATCATGTTGGAGAGTGGGGTTTAGTTCCTGGTCTGGGTGATTGGATGCGGTGCTACACCAATACAAGTTTGTGGGCAAGACTCCTAATGCCTGGTTCACACTACATGTTTAACATCTGACTCAGTCGGTGACTGGGAGTCAGGAGCAGCAGCTACATACAGCCAATGGGATTACAGAAAGAAAACCACGTTTATAGAGAGTCTGACCACCCTAACATTCTCCCTGTTATATCAATAAATAACTGTTAACTCCTCTATGAATAGGGGTGAATGGGAAAAAAAGCTAAAACTTTAAATTAAAAATAATGATCAACTACTTGTTCTGAGTATTTCTTTAATTTAGAAAGTAAAATAAAAACAGGTTTTGCACTGTAAATCACTAGCATAACGTGTTTAATTAACCTGTTTTTGGAGAGCAGCCAGGTGAGTTGGCAATCTCCCACAGTGAGTAAACTGTGCAATTTGTGACCCCGTGTTGCCGATCAGTCATGTAGTGTGAACAGCACAACGACTGACCACTCAAAAAGTTGTGTAGTGTGAACCTGACATAACACTACAGTGACCCACCTCTGTAATAGGAATAACCTTATAAATCACGCTGGATAAGAGCGTCAGTCAGATAAATGGCGTTAATATCTTACTCTGGCTTCATCTGAGCCATGTTGGTGGCTATGATGGAGCCCCAGTCGCCGCCCTGCAGGTAGAACTTGGAAAAGCCCAGTCGTTCCATCAGCTTCAGAAAGATTCGAGCTGCAGCCAGAGTGTCGAATCCTGATACAGAAAGAGAACAGTTCTGGGTTTGAGCTGTATGATTGTTTTACAGTGGAGCTATATGAAGCTAACATTGCGAACAAGTAAAGGAAATTACAATAATCAGTAAATAATAATAAATAATAAATAATTACTCGTTTAAAAAAAAATGACAATGTAAGAGTAAGGTTATTCTGCATTTCTTAGTCAATATGTTATTGAAGGCTGTTCCATAATAAAGACGCTTTTTTACATAGCCTATAAAGGCTGTTTAAATTCAAAGTGATTTTGAGGGCGCAGCTGATGTATCCTTCCATGCTCAAGTTAACATTCGTGATTTTATTCATGAGTATTGCTAATTGTTAATCCCAGTATACACTTTAGATGTGAGGCCTGTATGTATGTGTATACCAACTGGGTCCTAGAAGCTTTTCTCCATGGGTTCCATGTTTACTCCCCATAAGGTTATTATGTTATAATTAGGTTATATTAGGTTATAATGTTATTGATGGGCTTGATCAGGGTAAGTGGATAATAGAGCAGGAGGGGTTAAACATCGATGGTATTCATATACAACACCTGCCCTACATTCTACCCATGTGAGCTCCACAGGAGCATTGTGGGTAATATGACAGTCCCACTAAGGACTTTCCCTACCTCAGCTAAATAGCCTAGGCTTTGAAACAAACACAGAAACACAGCTATGGACAAAAGTACCTAGCATGGCTAAATAAGTAGCAGCCATGCTGAAGTATTTAATGCTTATTAGTAGCATCTACTGCTAATTTACTGTATTATAAAATGATTACTGAATCTGCTGCTTCGTATTTCAGTACCTTCACATTCTGGGGCATCAGAGTAGCCATAGCCAGGAATGGAAGGGCAGATGACCTCAAACGCCAAGTCATCCTGATTGGCCAGCAAGAGAGGCAGCATCCAATAGAATTCAGAAAAAGATCCAGGCCAGCCGTGCAGCAGCATCAAGGGTTTCCCACTCTGCCCAGACAGGGATCCAGTGGGCTTACAGTGGACAAAGTGTACATTCAGACCTGAAGGAGGACATATCATGCAGTTATTTTTCATGTAACTTAAAAAAAAATAGAATTAATAAAGGCAGTGGTTGTATATACAGTATAACAGCAATTCTAAAAACTTTGGGATGCTAAAAAACAGAATGCAATATATATTTTTTTATCTCCAAAACAAACACAGGTCATATAGCTTCTCAAGCTCCTGCATCCTCATATGGGGACAGTACATTTATGCCTCTCTGCACTATGATCGTTAATTTTTTTAAAAAGTTGAGCCTTTGTCCTCATATGGAGACACTGCCTGTACCATCTTGTGGTCACATGATAACATTATATTCAATTGATTAAAAACAAAACTGCAGGAATCCCTTTTGATCCTAAATAGCAAGGATCATTTTTAAATGTAAAAAAATACTGTCTCTATGAAAGGACACTTTCATACTTCAAACAGCTTCCTGTACAAAAAAAAAACAAGTTTAGATTTTATACTTGTTTGATCCTACTAATCCCAAATAGCTAGGAGAAATTAAAAATGCACACCAAGCAAAAGTCAAAAGTGTGTGTCTCAGGAGGTTAAAATGTAAAGTTTTGATTCATAAGACCACAGTGCAGTTTTCTATTTTGTCTCAGTCCATTTTAAATGATCATGGGGGGTGGTTCTGGATGTTTATATATGGTTTATATATGATATTATGAACTGTAGATGGTGGGATATCCAATGTCTTCTGAATTTTGTGAAGTTATGAAGTTTTATTTGGAGTTTTATTTGCTTCTGAGAGACTCTCAGAGAGAATCTCTCTCTCTCTTTCTCAATAATGCTCTTTTTATACCCAGTCATGTGAGGTAGTTGCAATTTGCTTCTATTGCAGCTGTTTATTATTGGTGCAACTTATGTTTCCAGTGTTTTGTTACCCTGTCTTAAGTTTTATTAGACAATTTTCTGCAATCAAGCACTAAATGAATTAATATTTTTCATAAAATCTTAAAACATCTTAATGTTTTCTATGTTTGATTGGGAATTAAATATGGGTCTATTGAATTTGAAACCATTGTATTTTGTTTTTATTTACCTTTCCTCACATTTTATACAGCGCCCCAACTTTTTTTGGAATTGAAATTGTAGAACCATGACTTAAACATAAAGTAAAAAACTAAATGTTGTTTCTCAGGTTTATCACCACACAGAACCCTTTTGGTAAGAGACTGGTTCAGACTGACCTTCGATGTTGGTTTTGAAGTGCGGGTATCTGTTCAGGACGTTAACTTGCTTTTGCCAGTCGAAGTTGTGTCTCCAGTAGGAGATCACTTTCTGAAGGTAGCTGGAGCTGAAGCCGTAGTGGAAGCCAGAGTTCTCCAGAGGAGGAGACAGTCTGGCCCTGTCCAGCCTCGCGTGAAGATCCTAATGGGAGAGGAGACCATTAACCCTTAAACCTCAGCTCTACTGTTTGGTAGAGAATATTTATATTATTGTTTCTTATTAAAGAAGATACTGATCTAAACTTAACCTGAGATATGCTAAGCTAATAAAATCCAATAGAGGACACTGTGTCTTTCAGCTGTATGCTTTTTCAGTCCTCATTCAGTCATTACTCAACACAAGTTAATAGTTATTTAATAGAGCTTCTGATGATGAATTATGTTTACCGTATTTTTTTGCAGTACAAGGTGCACTTAAAATCCTTTAATTTTCCCCTAAAAAATGATCAGAAATCCTTATAATCCGGTGCTCCTTATGTATCAATTCTATCAGTCAGGCATTAAGGAGTAGTAAAGTCACTCCACTGAAGTACAGAGTTATACAGGAGTTTCAGTTTAGTTCTCCAGCAGTATTAGCATTAGCCGCTAACCGCGCTAAGTGCTAGCTCTTTCCCCGTTCAGAGGTGGGTATATCAGACTGTAGCCCCTGGGATAACCGTGTTAAAACAAGGTACGTGGGACGAACTGCTAGCTTACTCAGGTTTCCTCAGTGTAGCGCCGTCAGGCAGCATTTACTAGCACTAGCGCTGGTGCTAACCTCGGCTAACACTGCTGCTAACCTTCTAAGCTTATTGTAAATAAACAAAAGCATTTTACTTACCCAAATAAACATTTTTTAGGAGAGAAATGTGTGTAGATTAACATCAAGCTCTTGTTTGACTTTTAAAAATGCTATTTTTAAGAATTACAGTTTTGTTATGTTTCTGCTAAATTAAAAGGGAGATATGGCGACAACATTGTTCCTTACTAGTGTTGTTTACAGAGATCCTAAGTTGCTCAAATTATTTTAAGCTAGGTACTCCCAGGCCTTGACTTGGTTCACTTGTTCTAGATTCCTGGAGATTTTATCTGACTTGTACATATGCGCTTAAAATGCGCCTTGTAATGTCCAAAAATTACGTTATACTTTAATTTATATACTACGCATAACAGAAAGAAGCTTGTCCTCACTTCTGGTCACATGTTTCCATGTAGGCTTGCAATGTTACTGTGAAAATTTGATTGCATTCAGCCACAACAGCTGTAGTACTGATATCAGCTGATAGTGAGATTGTAGCATCACCTGAATCTCTGTATCTGAAGTTTCTATTCTAAATGGATGAATACGAGAGTCCTCAGACGCCGGTCTCGTCTCTCTGCTCCACCAGCCGTCCCCCAGCGGAATGGAGCTCACTGTCCTGTAGCATCCCACCCGTCCTGTATGTCCTGCACCAGAGCGACCAGCCGCTGTGAAGACCTGCAGGAGCTTCAGCCTCGACCTGCTCAATGAACTGGTTGCATGTCTGTGGACAATATAGAGTGCGATGTGTCCTACCCAATATCAGAATCAGGTAGGTTTGTCTTACCAAAAACAAATAGCGGGAATATGCATTAAACTCGCTTTTCCTCAGTGTTTCATAATAAATTTGCACGTTTAAATGCATGCAATAATTAAATGGCATGTATCTTAAGCCTAGTTGTAGACTATATTTTTATTTTATTGGAAAATTTCTATTAAAAATTATGTATAGTCCAAGACCAGGCTTAATCCTGAACTGGGAAAATGCCCCTCTGTATTTACACTTCTGAAGGCAGTCCTCAAACAGATGCTTGATTACAGGTATCTTCGGGACACTACTAGTGCATCTCAAAAAATCTGAATATTATTTAAAAAATAGTTTATTTCAGTAATTTAGTTCAAAATGTGAAACTCATATATTATATAGATGTATTAGACACAGAGTGATATATTTTAAGCTTTATTTCATTTATTGTTGATTATTGATTATGGCTTACAGCCAATAAAAAAAAAAAATCAGTGTCTCAGAAAATTTGAATATTATATAATAATAAGACCAATTGGTACTTTTGGCAGTGTCCTGCCAAAATGAAAATGCTGGAAAATGAAATCCACATCTCTATAAAAGTTGTTTTCAGCAGAGGGAAGCTGTAAGATATGAAGTGCTGTAAGATTTTGTGGGAAAACAAAACTGCACTGACTTTAGACTTGATAATAAAACACAGTGGATCAACACCAGCAGATGACAGACATGACTCTCCAAACCATCACTGATCATCAGTAAATTTTACTTTATTTAATTTGAGGGACATCAAGGGAGCAGAGACTGGAGGAAGAGTGGAGAGACACACAGTCCAAGCTGCTCGAGGTCTAGTGTGAAGCCAAATCACATCCATAGCATACATTATAATATAATAAAGAGTGAATTATAGTACACTTACCTAAAAGGCATCAGAAGAAGCATTCCTGCTGTGGTCAGGACTCAGCAGGGCTCTGTGGTAAATGGCTGGGATTAATCCGTCCAGCTGAGCTCCAGTATAATCTGAGGTAATTGGGGCAGTGTGTGTTCTCGGGTTAGAAGGCCGATGTAGAACAATTGTTATTTGTTTGTGTTTCTGAGGAACCTTTCCACTCCACCGTTCAGTTATCCTTCTCTGACTCGTTCTGGGTGGATTAGGAACTCAGGGGGAGCTCCCAGAATGCTCAGGGGTTGCAAATTTTTTTGTTCTTTTTTGTTTGGGTTATTTGAGTTTCGTTTGAGACATTGACAATATTTGGGGGTTTATGTTTGACTAAATTTCATTATGGTGGTTCTGCTGATGGATCATTGTTCACCCTCCTGAGTTTGGGGTGGATGGTGGATAAGATTCTCTGCCAGTGAAGCCGCTGTGTGTTTTTGTGCTCTTTTTAACGCTAAAGACTTAAGATTTTGGGGATCTGGTATGTAGAATAAATTTGTCCCAAATGTAAAAATATGAATGCAATCCACAGAATGTATTCCTTTTTTTATCGTAACATTCAGACATCAGACATATTTATAGGTTTATGTTTGAGTAAAATGAACATTGTTGTTTTATTCTATAAACTACAGACATTTCTCCCAAATTCCAAATTAAAATATCAATCATTTATTTGCAAAAAAAGATGCAGAGCTTTTAGATCTCAAATAATGCAAAGAAAACAAGTTCATATTCATAAAGTTTTAAGAGTTCAGAAATCAATATTTGGTGGAATAACCCTGTTTTTTAATCTTTTTTTTTCATGCATCTTGGCATCAGGTTCTCCTCCACCAGTCTTACACACTGCTTTTGGATAACTTTATGCTGCTTTACTCCTGGTGCAAAAATTCAAGCAGTTCAGTTTGGTGGTTTGATGGTTTGTGATCATCCATCTTCCTCTTGATTATTTTCCAGAGGTTTTACATTTGGTAGAATCAAAGAAACTTTGAAAAAAAAAAAGCAACACATTCTGTGGAATGAATTTACAGTTCACCATGGTAGTGTTTGCTTTTCAATTTGGCACTAATTCATCTCCATAATTTATAGGCCTCTCTGGTGAGAATGTGATTTCAGGGTTTATCATTAATTTTAGGTAGTCTCTAGTGTGTATGAATGCTGAGCTGTTTTTGGCGCTTCTGTTTCAGGCTGTTTTAGTTCGGTGGAGGATTGGGTGGGAAAGAAAGAGGTACCACTTTAAAATAAGACTACCTTTATAAAGGGTTTAAAAATAGTTAACCATTTGTTTATTAATGGTTACTAATAAGGTTGTAAATGCCTTAAAAATCATTAATAATCAGTTATTACACATAGAAAGGGCAACAATGACCTGTTGTTTGCCAAATAGTGAACCCACAGCCATCTATATTCTTGCCCGTTTTACGTATGTGTTATAACTGATTATTAATGATTTTTAAGGCATTTACAACCTAATTAGTAACCATCAATAAACTAATTGTAAATCGTTTTTAAACCCTTTATAAAGGTAGTCTTATTTTAAAGTGGTACCAAGAAAGACAGGATTTCAGATCTTAGTCCTATGATTGGAGATACGCGATTTCACTACTGCTGTTGCTCCTATTGGACGTGTGGTGCCGCCATCTTGAATTCCCCAAATTTCAGTGTAGTGGATGTGTTGTAATTGACTAACTGATTCTGACAAGCAAAAAAATCAGCAGCAACAAATTGTTTGTCTTTGGGGTGATTTTTATTAAAAGCATCTTACAAGAGGAAACACACAAAGCAACAACAATAATTGACATTAAATTGACCTGTACAATTAGGGATTGCAAAACATGCATCAGATTACATTACAATGTTATTATTATAATTATCATCATTATCATGACCGTCATTATCATCATCAGCATTAATATTATCATCATCATCATTAACTTCATCAATGGCATTAACCTTATACATAAAACCATACAGATACATTTTTTCATAAATCACACATATTTCGGTATTTTTGGGTTGTACATTCTCTTGAACCCAAACTTGGACTATTAAAATAGAACAACGATGGCTATAAAAGAAAGGTGGCACTTATAATAATAATCACTTCTACAGTACAAAAAATTCAAAATAAAAGACGAGAAGCCCTCGAAACGACACGCTCCAGACAATCTTCTGCTATCTGAGGATCCGACTCTTTTCCTTTCTTTTTTTTATCTCGATATTCTTATCTCTTATCTCTCATGTTGGGTGTCACTGCTGACTCCCCGGTGGCTAAACATCCAGAAAGAACTTCGAGCCCTATTTGGGGAAAAAGAAAGGCTACTTGATAACGTAGTGCTGTGCTACCTCTCGACTACGAGCCACCTTTGCCAAAAAGCTGTTTTTCACGTCATAGTAAATCCTAACAGCTATTCGCTAGCGTTACAGTACGAACTTCACAGGGGTAAACAGAGACTCAACCGCCAGTAATGTGAGACACTCGTCTAGACTGAGGGAACGGCTAAGTTGTGGAGTCAAAACACAGAGGCGGAAGGCAACACATGCTTTGTTATGCTGGATATAGTACAGATGCACCAAACGAGACGCCCTACAACGGGGGGGCAGCACCAGAGACGACGGGAAGGTCAGTGAGTCAGGTCCAATCCAATTTCACCACTTACTCTTACCCCTTACCCCTACCCCTTAGTTTTGAGTGTGCACGCCAAGGGGTAGGAGTTTCCTGATTCTTATTAGGCTGGAGGGGTAGTTATGGGGGAAGAAATAGAGTTTGTTTGTTCTTCATACAGAGATTTTTCAGATTTAGCACACTTCAAACCGAGGGGTATTTATAGAAACCCATAAATTTCAGTATTTTCCTTGTTAAAAGTGAGGATTAGCTTTACATTACCATAGTTTAATGTGTAGAATTTCAATGTTTTATGGCATATAAGTATAAAAAAGATCGCTAGTAGTTTGTCTCAGTAGCTACATAGTTAACTTTCCCGTTCCACCTTAAAAGGTGCAACAGATGGCAGGGGCTGCAGCATTTAAGGCAGAACAGAAATATAAAAAAAGCTAAATCAAAAAGCTAATCAAAGCTAATTTTAGCTCCCCATCACAGAGTTAAGAATTGAGGAATGGACAATAATAATGGACTATTTCTGCATCATCTCCACCCTTTCTGAAGACATACAATAAAATACGCCCTAAAGTTAACTAGTTAACCAGCAGCAGCTAAAGGTTAGTGAACTTTAGCTTTAGCGCTCCTGATGACGTATCGGTGGTGATGTATTAAAGGTTTTCCAATTCCTTGAGGGAGGATTTAACACCTTCCCTTTCTAACTCTGTTCTAAAATCAAAAGGATAAGGGTTACACTCGAAAAGAAGGGGTAGGGGTAAGTGGTAGAGCCAAGAAGTGAAATAGGATTGGGCCTCAGTCTCTCCCAGTGACGGGATATACTAAACTTCACCTACGGAGCTCAGAAAGACAACCAAAAAAAGACATGTAAGAATTAACTAAGCAAAGTAACCTATACCAAACTAAAAGAGAGTCTGCAGGTCTAAAAAGAGTACATTTGGTCGCTAGATAAATAATACTAGGAATAATACATGTGCAGGAATGGCCTATGAAGTGCCAGCTGCTTTGGAAACTACCAGGCAGGTAAGATAAGTCTTCAGTCTGAAAAAGAAATAAACTATCATCTAAGAAAGTTTAGACTAGGACCAAACAATTGTGTAGTTGTATTTTATGCCATTTTCTCCCACTTTGTAACTTCACGTAAAATGTTCCTTCATAGTGTCCTCTCCCCAGAGTTCCCAAAGGCACAGTTACTTTACTGCTGCTTAAATTGAATGAGTTATTTAGCTATAATTAAACCACGTTGTTTATTTCCTACAGTCGCGTCTGACATTGTGTTTTCCTTCGCCACAGTTGAGTTAGCTGCCATGTGAATGTTCAATGCCAAAATCGCAAAACTCGTACGGCGAACAGGACTCGACTCCCCCTGCAGAGGGTTGTGCAGAAGGTTGTACGGAAGGCCCCAGGCAAGACAGATGTTGTGAGAATTTGTGATAAGTTACTGTGATAAATACTGTTGACGACATTTTAGCATTGAAACAGCATCTATCCTGACAGGTCGCTTATTGGCTATGAATAATATGAGCGAAAAAAGCACATGCAACCTCCCGCCACCCCCAAAAATCCCAAATTAGCCCAAAATCCCAAATTCCTTAAGTTACATTCACAGGAGCCCTTGTGCACCAGGTTCTAAAAAAAGGGTCTCTCAAAGAAAACACTCATCTACCTCGGCAAGTGCGGCTGACCAGACAGGCTACGAGTTAAAAAGCAAAAACGTATATTCTCTATAGGGCTGGCCTGAACAGTGGTGAGTACTGATGTTTGTATTTGGTTCTCTTTTTAGGATTCAGTCAGAAACGTTATCATTGAAAATTTTAAATTGCAGCCAAAAATGCATATTGCATCTTGGCATCATGTTCTCCTCCACCAGTTTTACACACTGCTTTTGGATAATGCCACTCCTGGTGCAAAAAGTCAAGCAGTTCAGCTTGGTTTGATGGCTTGTGATCATCCATCCAAAGAAACTCATAATTTTTAAGTGCATACTTCCTGCGGTTTACTTTGCCTGCACACCTCTTTTTAACGACCAATCACAGGTGTTGTTGTATTATGCCTTCGTCCACAGAGTTTGCTCAACTTCCATGTGTGCGACACGGTGAGCGAAGCTCCTGCATGAGGTCTGCGGTTTGTAATATTTTCTGCAATTACATCATATTGTTTGCCACAGTTGAACAAACGTTGGCTACCCAAGACGTATACTTAAGGCAAACAACAGAAAACACCAAATATGGGGTCTGGTGAACTGGCCTTTCACCAGAAAGTGCTGATTTTAAGGATAAGTCTGGACAATGGGTATATTTATAAGGCCAATTGCCCAATTCCTCTTTATATAAACTCCCTTGATCACTAACACATGCATCCTTTCTTGGAGGAAATTGCTGAATCTCCAGCTCCGACACATCAGCTAATAGATGCCTGTGCTGACCAATATTAAACTAGGAGTGTAACAGTGTAGGCAGTAGACACTGTGGTTAAAGTTTCAGATAAAAGGCTAAAAGAAACGACACCAAACACAAACTCGGGTTGGTCTGGAAGGCAATCGGGACTCCTGCGGAGGAAGAAGGGCATGGAAGGAACCGGAAAGGTGTTACAGTAGCAGTAGCTTGAGGTGCAGTCCTTGGCATATTCACAGAGTGGGTGAAGAACAGCGTCAGTTTAGAGTCTTGGTGGACGTAGTCCTTTGATAATGGAGGTGGGAGGGGTAAAGGAGAGGCAGAGCAGAAGGTCCAAACTGAATTGTCTCTACAGCTTTCGGGTTGCGTGTGCATTGTGGAGGGATCCCAAGCCCATTCGGGGCAGGCAATGGTTCTGGGGGTTTTGTTGATGCTTTGGCTGGTGCCAAATAAGTGCAGTTGCTAAAGCATAATCTGTAAGTTTGAGTTGTGCACTTCAAATGAAGTAGAAGTTTTAATGTGTTCACACGATGATCCTGCATTCCTTTCAAGTAAAGCTGAAGTGTATTTGAATTATCAACAACCATGTCCAAGAGCCTTACCTGGACTATTAGAGCCTCAAGGTAAAAAATTAACGTAAAGGGTTAGGTGAACTTTCTGGTGCACCAGGGAAGCCTAGACCAAAATTGAAGATGGTCTGTCTGAGGAGAATGGTCCTCAAAGGCTCAAGGGCCAACTGGAATCAATAATGTAAAGGATCTAAATGGACCCAATGGTCCTTCTGGACTTCTAGAGCCAGAAGTGAAATAAGGACCACCAGGGAAACCTGGAACAAAAAAGGTCAAGGTGGTGTGCCCAGGGGAAAGGTCATCAGGTATTAAAAGGAATTCCTGAACTAATGGGTCCAAGTAGACCAGTTGGACTTCCTGGACTTCTACTTTTGCAGTACTGGACTATAGTTCAAATGTATATGACCAACAAAAACAAGCTAATGTCAATTAGAGGTCCTAACTATGGACTATGAATGGACGGTAGTGCCAGAAGTGACCTTTCATTAGCCCTAAATGGCCTTTAACCATCTGTTGTTAATTGGAAATACTTCTTCAGATTGTGCCGAGTAGAAGAACGTTTTCCAGAAACAGGAAACAGTAGAACTGCCTACTGAAAGAGTAGAGTTGTATAAAGATAGAATTTTTTTTGTCATAACTTGCTGATGTGTTGTTTCAAGTCATACAAAAAAAAAAAAAAAACAGAAAACTTGACTCCAGGAGCATTCCCTTAACTTTGCGTCACTTGTATAATAGTTAACAGTTTCCTGTGGTTACTTCGGAAAACGTAAGGATCCGCAGGGTCATCGTGAACACAAAAAACTGAGCAAGTAAGTAAATGACAAAATCCTAGAATCTCTTGTGTGGGTCAGTGTGCATTTGAAAGGAATATGTTAGGAAGGAGCCCCTTCGGTTAAGAGTCCAAGTCCTTAAACATACAACTTCCATATATCTCTAAAATTTCTTTAAAAATATGTTTTAATTTCATTGATGGCAACTCCTTTTCTTTTTTTTTTTGGGAAAGGTAAATATCTTCATGGCAAGTTCTTACTGGGGTAACTGGACGAGTGAATGATCTTCTAGCTAGAAAGGCCTAGGTGGCAGCAGGGGCAGAAGAGCCGGGGTTCTTGGCTTGTGAGGGGGACGGGGGTGAGGAACCTGTGGAACCTTTGGAACCAGCTCCAGGCTTGCAGAATTCCTTTATGGTGACGGTCTGGTGGTTGGTAGCCACATCTGTGACGACTACGTTGATGCAGCCGGGGGACCGTTCAGGACGCCAGTCAGGGTCAGCCTTTTTCAGAGCCCTTCTCTCAGCCCTCTTTTCTGCTGCCGGGTGGGAAGTGGCAGCTTCAGACGCCCGGATTCTACGGCATGGTTTTCTCTTTCCACCCTGAGCCTTTTCTTCTTCATCTTCAGGAGATGATGATGATGAAGCAGAGGAGGAAAGAGATGGGGAGGAGGGCAGGAAGGACGTAGGGTTCGATGCAGATCCAGGCTTGGCACTGCTGGAGTGGTTCTGAGGGGGTTCAGAGCCACGGGACGGGGTTTCTGGGCTTAGTACTGGCGGAGATGAAGGGGCGGTCTCGGATGGCGATGCCTGTGGAGGTCCCGGCTGGATTTTGGGCGGAGAAGAAGCGTCGCTTTCAGAGCCGCTCGAGCTGGAGGGCGAGGGAGGTGACTGGTACGGAAATTTGGTGGCCTTTCTCGGACGACCTGGACCACAGCCTCCACCCCTGCCCCTCGTTCCAGAGGTAGATCCTGCTCTTCTATTGGGCTGAGCTGAAACCGGCGGGAAGGGCTGAAGCCCGAACGGTTGGCCGTACATCGGGAACCCCAGCATTTTCATCGGAGGCTGGAAGGGCCTGTAGGGCATGTCGCCCTGCTTCTTCCCGATAATGCGATTCCGGGATGGGATCTGCGCCCGTCCCTGATGCGACTGCGTCGGCCCCCTGTTGGCTGCCCTGCCGCCACACTTGTCGATAACCTTCAGATTGAGGATGATGCGACCCCGCTTGACCTCTCGCGGCTTCACCCTGCGGTTTAGGATGCGCACAGTCTCAGAGAATGGAGAGATCGGTGGCCGGAAGGAAAAGGAGGAGCCGTCCGGATCGTACCGGGGCAAAGGTCGTCGGGACATCCGGTGGCAGCGATGGATGTCCTTCTTTAGCTTGTGCGAAGCAGCCAGGGAGTGCAATCTGGGTGTTGGTGCCAGGGAGGAAGAAGAGGATGATGAAGAGGAACGTACAGGATTGACAGGAGGAACGACAGCTGAGGAGGAAGAGGAGGCAGAGGAGGAGGAAGAGCGAGGAGGAGTGTTTCGAGTTTTGGAGACTCGGGGCGACGGTTGAGTTCTCGCCTAGAGAAGGGAAAATGGTTTAAATAAACAGCAAACTAATATTAGGTAATATTATATTTATATACACATATCTCTGCATAGAAAGACAGACTATAAATGTGTTCTATTAGTATTTTTTAGTCCGCACTAATACTTGTTTTTCCTTACTTCACTAAAAGTGGTTGTCTTCATGCTCTACTTGCTCTGTAGAACTAGGTTCTATGGCCCACTGGCACCAAAAGCAATGACATGGATGAATTGATGGTTCTGCCTAAAAGACTTGTTTTTGCAGGGATGAATGTAAACTGAGCATAAATCAATTTACACTTAATTTAGGTTTAATTGTGCTTAACCGTTGCTGCCTGGAATGGCTTAGAAGTCGCTTAGATTGGCATTAAAAATTAAGCCTTTCCTGCAAAACAACATTAAAATAGAATAGTAAGACATGGTAACCATGTTTGCATCTTCCGAGCTGCGCCCCTGATATGGTTTTAAATAAGAATAAAGAATATTTGTTTGTAGTTTTATCATTTTTAACAGATTTTAAAATATATTTAACATATATTATATATTTTACTGTTGTGGAATTGTCCAGATGTTCCCTCACTCAACATGTGGCTCACACAGGTATTAAAGCTTCTTCCACTGGAAAAAAAACTTTTGAAATCCACAAAAACAGAACATTAGTCTGAAAAATACTCCACAATTTGTGTTTTTTTTTCTTTTTGTGTACTGCACTTTTATTCTACCGTTTTATTTTTTATTCTTTATCTTCTATTTATGTCAATTCATATAGTCTGATCGAGATTTAATATCAGAAGGTATTCAAAATAAATTGACTCTGGGGTAGAAAAAATGTGATGTGGACAAATCAAAGAGGAGCTCAGACCTTGAGGAGGAGGTTTTTTGGTTTGGGTCCTCGTTTCTTTGGGCCGTAGAGCTCCTGCTCTCGCTCCCTGTAAGGAGAAGAAAAGAAGCATTAGGAGGTAAAGTGACGTCACTGTAGAATCATGTCCAAAGTTAGGACTGATAAAGACGACTGGAACTGTTTGAGTAATTCACATCCTGTGGAAAAAACGAGGGATGCCTTTTACTTCATGGTACCAAAAAAAAAAGTTTAAATGTGCCAAAACTCATGGGACAGCAGTAGGATAACTTCAGCGGTGATGGCTTGGGAAAGACCAAACCTGTTATTGTGTGTATGAAGCAAAGAATCTACAGAAGTGTTTCAACTCTGCAAATGGACCAAAAAATCAGCTGATCCTCCTATTATATACATTTTTGGAATGTGTTTCAGGCCTGAAATGCAGTGGCTGCATGTTAATGAAATGGCATTGAGATTATACTGTGTGCAACACTGTAAAAAAAACATTTTTCATTTTCTTTTTTTTTTATTGTTCAAACTTTTTCCTACAAATAAATATGGATCTTAGGAATATATATCTGGGATCAGGTTTTGCCTTTCAGTTTCTAATGTAATTACATGAGAATTACAGCAGGAGCTAAAAGCACATTACTGTTTAACTTTAAAAACCTTTTTTACACAGATCCAGACCAGCTCTAGTGAACTGAACCTACTTCTTCTCGAAGGCGGAGATGAGCCGATCATCCAGGATGTTTTCCTCTGGTTCCCACGTGCTGTGCCTGCACAAAGATATTAAACATATGAATAAATATTTACATAAAACTAATAAAAATAACATTTATTTCGTTGTTGTTTAGTGAAATATTCTGCTGTGCTGCCTCCCTCAGATTTGCTTGTTTGACAATATGGAGACAATATGTATATTTTATATATATATATATATATATATATATATATATATATATATATATATATATATATATATATATATTAAATACAATTAATATATCACATAAAATAAATATGCTACTAGATTTGTGATTCGCGTGACCTAGGGGAATCAGATAGCAGAAGGTGGAGGTGCACAAGCTTGCTGCAGTTGTTGATTATGCTACTATTTGTGCATAAGCAACAAGAACAACAACAAAAAAAACTTTAAAAATGAAAAAAGAAGTAATTACATTTTTAGGACTGTTTTGATTGGCTGCTAATAAAGTCAATTCAAAGTTTACACTACTAAATTATGTCAAACTAGAGTTAAAAAATGGAATTTTGTGACTGAAGTCAGATGCAATTTGAAGCTAAAAGTCGATTCTCAACTCATCCTACACAACTCGACTTTCACATTTAATTTTTCAATTTAGATAAATGCTGTAAATAAAAACTTAGTTTATCAGGTTTAGATAAGGGGATTAATGTGGAGGAATAACACTTTTTAACTGTTTACTACGTAATTCCATATGTCATATCCATATCTCTTTAATATTAATCTACAATGTAGAAAATACATTAAATAAAGAAATAAAGGAAAACACTGCATGCGATACTGTCTATATTTTGTGTGGTAAAACCCATGAATCTCACTTCAATCTGATCAGTGTCTCTTTAATTACAACTTAATAACACACTTACTTCAGTGCCCATCCTTTCCACTTAACCAGATACTCGATGTTACTCTGCAACACAGAGAACAGCATAAAATTAATGGTGCAATAAACGATGAACAAAATTAACATTTAAATGTACTTTTTAACACAATATCCAAAGACATAATATACACATTATAAATGTTATTAATATTATTACTTATAAACAATATGAAATTTTTAAAATGGTCCATTTGTCTCATTTTTGCTGATAACTGTCCAAAGTTTTTCTTTAATTTTAAACCATGATCTGTTTAAAAACACTTTTACTTGTATTATTTAGATTTAATCATACAAACGATCAACCAAACCATTTCAGATTCAGTGAGGCCTTCTTTACAAATTTCATATTTTACTGCTTTTAGATCATAGGTGATTGTTATTTTATCATTCATTGGAATAATCCCTTTAAACTGCAACATTCAAACAAAAAAATATCCAATGTTTCTAATTGTGCACAGTTTGGTACATAGAGTAAATAGAGTGCTATTTATTTTATAGTTTTATTTTATGAGGTTTCTTTTATAGGGAGTTTTTCATTTCATCCCTGTCCAATAAAAAACATCTCCAAATATATCTCCAAAACAGTAACTTTATAGGAAAGAGATAAAACCTTCCTAACTTTAAATGAAAGCCAAAGTAAAAATAGTTTTTCAGGCAATTTTGTGGAACTTCTATTGGTCTGTTCATCAATACATTTTGGTGACTGCTAGGTTTTATAGGTTTATGTTTGAGTAAAATGAACAATGTTGTTTTATTCTATAAACTACAGACAACATTTCTCCCAAATCCCAAATAAAAATATTGTCATTTAGAGCATTTATTTACAGAAAATGAGAAAAAGCTGAAATAACAAAACTATGCACAGCTTTCAGACCTCAAATAATGCAAAGAAAACAAGTTCATATTCATAAAGTTTTAAGAGCACCAATATTTGGTGGAATAACCCTGGTTTTTAATCACAGTTTTTTTTTCATGCATCTTGGCATCATGTTCTCCTCCACCAGTCTTACACACTGCTTTTGGATAACTTTATGCTGCTTTACTCCTGGTGCAAAACATTTAAGCAATTTAGTTTGGTTTAATGGCTTGTGATCATCCATATTCCTCTTAATTATATTCCAGAGTTTTTCTTCCCCCTTAACATTTTTAAGGGATCTCTTGTTTTTTGTTCAGAGCTGTATATATAGATATAAATATCCTACAGGCTCAAGACACACAGTGACTCGAATCGTTGCTCTGCATTTGCTTTTTGCAGCATGCAACATTTTGCATTGCACGAGACGAGCGAGTAGGCATGCATGCAATGCACACAAATAACGTTACTGCATATCCTGCATCGTGCAGTAAAAAGCATGCACACGTAACTCTACGGTAATGCAGACATGGCTGCGTGCCCCCCGCCGCCTGCAGTGTGTTTTTATCGGTGCAACAAACAGCGTGCACTATTCTGCACAAGCGAAGCCTCGTGCTTCCTCGCGCCCTCGGGCTTTTTGTCTGCACGGGTAAATATGGAGGGCTTTAGTGGTGGTTTAGCTTAGAGTAGGCCTCCCTCCTCCCCTCCCGCAGCGCGAGCCGCGAGCCCCGGCCCCCGGCCCCCAGACCCTCCGCCCGCCCTCCGTTTACCGCCGCCGCGCGCGCGGTCTCGGCGCCCCGCGAGCATCAAAAAGGCCGCCTTACTTTCCGCACACGGCGCTTCAGGATGGCTTCAGCAGCGAACACGCGCTCCCCCATGCCCGACAGCTCCATCGCTTCTCCGGATCCCGGGCCCTCCGAGCCCGCCCTACTATCGCCTCCCCGCCGCCGCCACAAGCTCCCGCAGCTCCACCGGCCTCCGCGAGCTCCGTCTAGCCGCCCGAGGCTCCGCCCGCGCCGGGAAACGTCTCTGACAGCGGCGGCAGCAGCTAAACAGCCCGGCTGCCGATCACTGACTCGTCTGCGAATCGTTTAAATGAACCGATTCTTCTTCTTCGTAGCGATTCGAACGACTCGATTCGTAGTTTTTTTATCATCTTTTTTATATACATTTTTTTATACAACATAATGAAATAGACACAATATATTAGGTCAAATTCATTAATTCACAAATATATCTAAACATAAACAAACTAAAACCTAAACAAACAAACGGAAAAAATAAAAGTAGGAAAGTATTACCCTAGAAAACATGCAGCTTTTAGGTGTGATGTTACGCTAATTAGCTAATTAGTTGTTGATGCTCATCAAGCTACAGATTGTGTACTAACGGAATAAATTCATGACCATTATTACCCTTTACAAGAGTGGTCGACCAATAAAAACCATGCCAAGAGCAAGGCGCCTACACTCTGCAAGCTCACAAAGGACCCCTGAGTAACTTCTAAACAACTAAAGGCCTCTTTTACATTTGCTATTGTTCATGTTCATAAATCCAATAACAACAGAGCTCTGAACAACAATGGTGCGCATGGCAGGTTTACAGGGAGGAAGCCGCCGTGCTACAAAAGAACATTGCTGCCTGTCTCTAGTTTACTAACGGTCACATGAACGAGCCAGATGGACAGATGAGACCAAAATAGATCTTTTGTTGTTAAGTGTTTGGAGAAAGGGAAAACCTGCATTCCAGCAAAAACCTTATCCCATCTGTAACACTTGGTGGTGGTAGCATTATGATTTGGATCTATTTGGGCCAGGACCGCTTGCCAACATTAATGGGACAATGAAATCTGAATTATACCAACAAATTCTAAAGAAAAATGTTAGATAATTTGTCCTTAGGCTGAATCTGATTAGAACGTGGGTCATGCAGCAAGACAACGACCCTAAGCACACAAATGGTTTTACTAAAGAATAGTTAAAGAAGAAGTTAATGTTTTGGAAATAAAGGTCATTACCATAAATAACAAAAAATAATCTATCTATCTATTATTTTGGTTAAAATATAGGAATAAAAGTTCAAAATAATTTTGTTTCATTACATACTTTGAGTCACTAAATACTTTATTGTAACACTCCTTTTTGAATTCTTTCACATTTGCTATTTAGTGTTTATGTGCATATTATAAGCTATCTCATCCTGATTTTTTTTCACTATTTAAACTAATAAAAGTATTCAAATATATAATGGTAGAAACATAATAAAACAATATTTTTAAATTCATTTGCACTTTTTTTATTTTCATCAGTGTTTACCTGCGAGTCATTGAATCACTGAGTCGAACGCAACTTTCCGAAGCAGTGAATGAATCGAACCGAGTGAATCGAACTGAATCATCACTCGCCCGGGAGAGAAGAGAGAGGAGTCACGTGGTACAGAGCCATCTCAACCAGACCGCCCCTCACCTCCGTTTCCTAAGCAACGGTGGACGAATTCCAAATACAAATACATCAGTGTATTTAATTACTTCATAATTACAATTATTACACCTAAATAAATAAATAAATAATATACTAAAACTGCGCTTACACTGTGTGTGAGCTGAGTACAGTAAAAACAAAAATAACGTAAAAAAAACAACATTTATTGGAAAATATATGAGAATGAAATTTTTTAACTAGATATTTTTATGTAACACGTATTATATTTGTGTGGAATTATTGTATGTGTAGACATTTCATATTTTTATTTATGTATTTATTTACTTTTTATTTAAAAAGCGATCATGTTCTTGCTTTGACTGAGACCTTTATTTTGTAAATGAATTAAAACAAATGGTAGTGTAAAAAAAATCTTAGAATAACTACTGTTTTAAAACGACAATTAAACAAATTAATACGTAATAATCATAATTTTATCACATTTTTTAAATGCTCATGGCATAATTTTTTGTTGGCTTTAAAAGTATAAATACCATCTTATTTCTCATCCATGATTTCTATAAACAACAGTAATTATCAGACCTGCTCTAGTGACTTTTAAATTTTATTTTTAATCTAATTTTCTGTTTTACCTTTTAGCCTTTTTAGTTATTTTATTTATTTATTTCAGTTTGTCTTTTTATTTATTGTTTTCCTTGGTTTACTTTTGGCCGTTTACCTTTTTATTTTCTACCTTATTTATTTAATCTTTTTATTTTTATTTTATAAATGTTATTATTTTAATAATTTATCTCTTTATTTTATTGCTTTACAGTTTAGCCTGTCTTATCATTTTCTTCTGAATTGTTTTTTTTATTTCATCTTAATCAAATCTAATATTGTTTGCTTGTTTTTCTAATGATTTTACCATTTATTTTGATTGTTTTGTTTGTTATTTTAGCTTTAACCTGATTAAATAATTGATTTCAGTTTTAATTAAAATTTATTTTTCTGTCCCTTTAAGTTGTAAATGCTCGGATGCATTGAAAATAAGGGTTACCCTCAATGTATTGACGAGTAAAACTAAATGTTGATTGATTGATTAATTGGTAAATAAAGAATAATTTTGGCCTTATGCTTAGCTAGCCAGGTAGATGAGGCTCCTTGATGATTCCGCCCTTTGTGGACTGTACGCGCCGCTGATTGGCGAAGCGACGTATACTGGAGCAGCTTCTCGCAAGCTGATTGGGTAACTCAGACGTCAGTCAAACACGAGGGTGGATCTGCTGAAGGGAATCATGGTTGTTGATGTTCCGTCAGAAAGTCAGCGGTGAGGATCAGCGTGTTAAAGCGGAAATAAGGTAAAATTCATAGTAAAGCTCTTTATTTAAGCGTTTATAGAGCATAAAAGGCTGTAGAATATCGGCGGGAAAGGGTTTATTGCATATTTTAGCGCTGTTTAGAGAAATAGAGCAGATGGTTGAGTTCTGTGTTTAGAATGGGCTGAAAGAGAGTCGCGATATTAGTCGTGTTTGCAGGAAAATGCGGCCAAATTCACAGTAAAATAGCGATTTATTTTATTGGACAGTCTTTTGGCTCGTTAAACAACACACATACGTGGGTTTACTCTGTAATGCGTTCGGTTTTAAGGCTTATTTCAGTTTGTCGATGTCTAAAGATAGCTAAAGATAACGCAACGCCAGAACTGATCCATGTGGCGACCCGTAGTTGAAGTTTTTCACTCTGTTTTTGTGGTTAGTTTGTATTTGTGTGTCAGCTTTTTTGGGACAGTGTTTGGTAGCCTAGTTAGTTAGTTAATTTTAAGCATTTTAATCTAGCACTGGTCAATTATTTTTTTTTTACAATCACATTTTTTTATTTTTAAATAATTTATTTTTATTGGATTTTGCATTATTTTCAAAATACAAAATATACAGAGTCTGGGCTAACAGTATAACCTCTGCTCATACAGATGATAAAATAATGTTTGTGTCTCTTAATGTAATAAAAACAAGAACATCATCTTTTCTTTAGTGTCAAATCCAAACACAAAACAGAAAAGTGACATAACATACTAGTATTTATACTTGTAGAGATAAAGATCTGTAAGGAATTTCAGAGTATTTTCAGGGTAATTTTCAGATACAGATACAGATACTGAACAATGAACTAAATTCTGGTAGTGGATCTGATTTTACTCAATCTCTTCATAAGAACCCATTCATTCTGGGCTCACTTCAAGTGGGTATTCTCCTCTCTAGAGATTGTCTGGAATGGCAATTCTAGTTCTCATGCGTGTTTATTTCAATATTTCTTCTTGTAATAAATGTTGGTCAAGTCGTGTCATCTTTATTTAGATAGCACATTTAAAGGCAAATTAAAAATAACACAAAAAAACTAAGCATTAAAGATACAGAAAATAGTGTATAAACACTAGCAAAAAAATCATATGAAACGTTATAAAAGAACCTGATGACAAGACAGTAGACCAGTATAAAGCTCACATCATAATCTGCTCAGGACTCAAATACCTGAGAGAATAGATTTTTCTGATTCCTTTATAAAAAGGTAAGATTAGTCTTATAACTTATTCTTATAAGTTTTGAAGCAGGTACAGAATGCCTGTAGCCCGATCACCTTTAAATTTCGGCTGAGAGCAAGGGATGTTTAAACACAACTGATTAGAGGAGTGTAAATCACGAGGGGTCGAGCGAAAGGTGAAGAAGGTCAGAAATGTGTAATTTGTGACCCTGTGTCACCGATTAGTCGCGTACTGTGAAAGGATTGTGTATTGTGACCCTGGTATTATATAGTAGTTAGTCATTCCTGATCTTTCTCTTCTTCCAGGTCAGAATGCAGTTCCTGGGGCGAATCCTGGACACCGTCTCGTCCGTGTCCAACCTGTTCAGTAACCCGTACCGGGTGCGGGACGTCCAGCTGTCGGAGTATAATGGAAAGGTGCGTCTGAAGCAGGAGGGGAGGATGCTGCTGTACAGGAACACCTCCAGCCAGTCCTGGGACTGCGTTCTGCTCCTGCCTGACAGCGCGTCCACGGCGTTACGGTGAGCTTCTTCTCCAGCGCAGCGACAGAAAACAGGACATACCTGATTTTAATTGTGTATTTTAGCGTATCATATAGATCATATAGAAAACTGAACAAAGCTCTTCAACTGGCTGTTAGGTGTGTTTCCACTCGCCCTGGATTTAATTAGTCAGCCAGAACACAGGTAGAAAAGCGGTTAGTGTTGTTAACTGAATTAATTTAATATATTATTAATATATAATATATATTATATATTTTTATAGAATGTAAATATATTTTTGTCTTGCTTTTCTAAGATAAACCAATAACATAACCACAATTTAACATTTTTTTAAATGTTATTTTCATACTAAGTGTCATTTTCATACTAAGCTACATACATCTGGAGTATTTTTTTTTTGTTTTTTTTTGTCTGCAGTGCACACAAAGGAAGACTCTAACATTATAATATAATATATATATATATATATTACATTAATTCAAATTCACCAAAATAAGTAACTGTTTTTCTATGACTATTGGATTGAGAGCCTGTGCTTAACATTTTTATTTTCATTTATGGACCTTTTTGTTCACAAGCCATCCTAAACGCTAAAATAAACATGACAAAAATGTTCTTAATTACATACAATAAGTAAATTGTAATTTTTTTTTTTTTGATTTGCCTATTTGGCTTTAGTGCTGTTTTTTGTTTTTTTTCCAGTGCAGTAGGCGGGGCAAAGCTATTGTTTTATTGGATGATAAACTTTTTCTTTGGCTCGTTTAAAGTCTATTCTGGCTAAAAACAAGTCTCAATTAGTGTTATTTGCAACAAAACATTTGAAAAAATAAGAAAACACGTAATGTCTATTGTAATGGATGCAGGGTCTGAAGGGTTAATATGGTGGAAAGCAGCACTGGAGGTTTTTTAATTGTTTAATAATTATATATGGGAAAAAGAGCACGAATAATTAGTCAAATATTTGTATTGAACAGCCAAATCTGAGTCGAGTAAAACCCTCCGCAGTATAATCTACACTATAGTAATAGTCCACCTCCATCCATTCACACTCTGCTGGTCTGATTATGTTAGAGCAGATTGATTGAGGTGGTGAAGCTCCTGACTGCTTGTTTTTGGTCATTGTTTTTGTGACTCGGTGTCACAAGACTGCAGATCTTGGGTTATCTGCTTATCACACCACTCTAACAGAAGCTTCTTGTTATATTAGTGCTGAATCGCTGTGTAGAGCTTTAGTCAGACCACAGACCAAACTGAGATAGACCCTAATTCCAATGTCCAAAGTTGGGATGTCGTGTAAAATATAAATAAAAACAGAATACGATTATTTGCAAATCCTTTTCTTCTGATATTCAATTTAATACACCACAAAGACAAGATATTATTGTCCAAACCAATAAACTCTGTTGTTTTTGGCAAATATTCACTTATTTTGAATTTGATGCTGCATTTTTGCTCTTTATGGGAAATACTAGACAGACAGAAAGATACTTTTTTAATCCCAAAGGGAATTTAGAAGCCAGTAGCAGATACACAACACAGTAGAAACAAACAATAAGTGTAGTACAATAAGAGAGAACAGCGAGGGATATAATATAATAATTCTAAACTGAGACTTAAAAATATATACATAAATATATATATATATACAAAAGCTATACAAAGATTGGAAGTAATCAGTCATAGATATGAGGTAGTGCAATATTAAACATAAACCTGTGCAAGTATTGTATTTAAGTTAGGTGAGTAGTGTAGTGACCGGGGGTGCAAATGTACAGGGTGTACAGTAAAATGGCAATAGAGTCTCAGGGTGTAGATGTACATAATACAAAATGTTTTTTTCCAGTACAGATAAAAGAAAGGCTGTAATTAAGAAAGCACATATGAGACTCGTTCCTCAACTGTCCTCTCTCTTTCGGCTCCACTGGGAGGAGTTGAAGAGTCTGATGGCTCTCGGAACGAACAATCTTCTCAGTCTGTCCGTAGAGCAGCTCTGTACAAGAACCTGCCACTGAAACTGCTCCTATGATCCATGATGATGGAAGGCAGTGGATGACCATCATCATCCATGACGGAGAGTAGTTTGTGCAGTGTCCTCCTCTCTGCCACCGTTACCACAGAGTCCAGCTTCACACCAACCACGGACCCCGCCCGCCTGACCAGCTTGTCCAGACGCGCCTCGTCCCTCTTCTTCATGCTTCCTCCCCAGCACACCACAGCACAGCATACTTTCATCATTTCCAGTGTTTCCCCAAATTGAAAAGCTAGCCAACAACTCTTTGAAATCCTACTGATGCAGCATCACTGGGCTGCCAGCGTGCCCTAAGGAAAGCACAGTGCTCCAGCTACGATACATCAGTTAACAGACGCCTGTGCTGATTATCATTAAATAAGGGGGATGTGGTGAGAGAGAGCCATCTACCCACCCAGGGAGAGAAAGCGCAATTGTGCTCTCTCTCTTAGACTCCGGCTGCTGATGGCCAGTACCTTCATAGATCTCAGATTATACCGACAACGGATTAGTCCTTTACTCATTCTCTCTCTCTCTGTCTTCTTCAGTTTGTTCCAGGTGGCGTCAGAGGAAGATGCCATGAACTGGTTTCCTCAGTATAGCTTGAAGCTCCGCCCATTCTACGAGACGCTCCGCCCTCCTTTAAAGCCAGAGACGCTTCAGCAAATCGTGGACTGCCTGCGGAACCACCCGGACTGGAGCTCCGCCCACATCGCGGTGGAAACTGGCCTGCGGGACTGCTTAAAGCACAACTATGTTTTGAGGTGAGTTTATCTAGAGTTACACCAACCAAGTGCTGGATCATTAATAAAATATAAAATATTTTTAGCAGTTTAATAGAAAAAGAAATTAACAAATCAAAATGTGTTTTAAAAAAAGCTGCACAAGTTTAAATGTTATAATCACGCAGCTCTGGGGCTCACGCTCACGCAATGCATAGCTTTTTTTCCATTTTTTTAAGTAGGCTGTACAAAATATTAAAACGTTTGTTTAGAAAGGGTTTTTTACATTCTTAATTCACGTAAAATTATATTAGATTAGAGGAAAGTCATTTAGACGCCATTCTTGTAGCCTAATTTACTGATGTTTAGGTGTTTTAATCATTGGAAGATTTGTTTTTAATGAGCACTTTTATTAAATAACAGGTCTATGCTGTTGCAATGTTGCAATGTTAATTACCATCATTCTAAAAATGTTTTTAAAAAACTCAGTTTTCACCCTCTGTTTACTAAAACATGTAGGGTTTAAATCAGACTCAGGAGCGTAATAATGGATTTTTTTGGGCCCTCTGACAACATGTTTAGTCCGCTTGACTCTGAAAGTGAAATTTTAACTTTATATTTAAATGCTACATATGTGTATGTATATATGTTTATAGACATTAATAATCTCTAATGTCCTGCAGTCAGATGAACGTGAGGGACGCTCAGGGCCAGACGCCGCTGCACATCGCGTGTGAACGCAGCGAGGCTGCGTGTGTTCGGGAGCTGCTGGAGGAGTGTCAGGCTCGCACCGACATCAAAGACAAGAACGGGGACACGCCCATGCACTGTGCAGCCAAACAGGACTCCGCTGCTATCGTGGAGGTACGACCGGAGCCAACATCAGTTCAGGTGTAGCAGGAGACTGTAGAACATCTGCTGAAGCAGGGATTATCCACACCCTACTCCAAAAAACTGCTCGCTGATAACGTTCTATAAACACTAGTTCCCAGTGAATGCAAGTTGTCAGGTGTTTCTAATAAAAGTGGCCAGTTAATGGAAAGACAAGCTGTTGGGTGTTTCTAAAAAGAGGCCAGTCAAAAAAATGTTTATTTAGTTTATTCAAAGAGGGGACTATTTTTAGCAAACAATTAATTGGTCAAGAGTTTACAAGTAGCTGACAAGTAGCAATGGAAATAAACTGAGGATTGGGAATGGATTTTAAAAATTGTGAATTTTTAAACTCTTAGTCTGTAGGAAATCAGTGGTGGAACACATAAAATTACTGCTGTTACTCTCTACTGTAGCAGCATTTACACACAGCATATTCACACTTTCATCATTATAATAACTAGAAAAAGACACAGATAAAACACAGAGAACTCTGTTACTATTAAAAGTAGAAGTTCTTTTCTTAAGAGAAAACAGGGAGCGATGAGTACTGTTTCCTACTGGTGAAAACTGCTACAGGAAGACGTCTGGCTGACCCACATGGAAACAGCAGCTGTAGCCTTTAGCTCAGATTAACATGATTAAGGACTGAGTCCCTTTGATTAGGGACATGATAACATGATTAAGGACATGACATATGCATGCAAATACAATTTAAGAGCATTTTAAGTGCTTTTTTTAACTACATGTATAAAAGTTAAGATTAAAAACTGCACAAAATAAATAATATTTTGCTTCTATTCATATCTCTGCATTCAAAGTCTGTTTTTTCCCCAATATAAAAAAGTACAAAATCAGATAAACATTAATTTACTTAAAAAAATTGTTTTATTATTTAAAGTGTATTAATTTTTTACAAGCTGTCCACGACCCACTTTTAGGTCCAGACCCACCATCAAACTTTTTGTAACTAGTAGAGTCCGTATACCTAATAAAGTTGGCCATTGAATGGAAGCACGAGATCACAAGGTACTGTAGATGTTTCTAATAATGTGGCCACTTTTTCTAAGCTTGTGTGTGTTGCTGTATTACAGGTGCTGTGCTCACAGATGTGTGCCGGGATTAATGAGGTGAACATGGCCGGGGAAACGCCGCTGCATGTAGCCTGTCGGCTCGGGAAGGTGGAGACGGCGAAGGCGCTGATGGGGGGCGGGGCCAGCTGTGACATCATAGGGGGTGCAGGTTACCCCATCCACACGGCCATGAAGTACAGCGCCAGGGGGTGAGGAGGAGCTGTGTGTCATTAAGATCCAGTAATTTGTGCTTTTTACCCAGCACTCTTTACAACGACTGCTTCAGGGCATATATTGCCCCAGTAAATTGCTTTTTAAACCATTATTCAGGCTCAAAGTAGCTCCACACTTCATTGGTAAAATAACTGACATTTAAAACGTGACACTTAAAAAGTGCACGAGAAGCTTATTAAACACCACTGTTTACATCCCATAAAGCTAGCTTCAGCTCCGAGTGCCGCCATCACTTTACTGAGAAAAGTGAAAAAAGAAAAAAAAACTGTGTTAAAAACCTTCTTAAACATCACAGTAAATAGAAAAACAAATATTAAATATATTGCTTTTAAGACAGAATCTGTTTTTATGATGATCTTGATTTATTTTATTGTTTTAAAAATTATAACTATATTATTACGTACAATAAGGAATGTCATACCCCCTGCAGTATACACTGTATTTAAGTAATTGTCTCTCTCTCTCCTGTCTCTCTCTCTCTCCTGTCTCTCTCTCTCCTGTGTCTCTCTCTAGCTGTGCTGAGGCTATTCTGGCGTCTAATCCCGCTCAGCTGCAGGCAGAAGACCCGGTGTTTGGGGGAACTCCTCTCCACTGGGCTAAAACAGCTGAGGTCAGCAGCACTGCAGCTAAAGCACATTGTTTTAGGACATACACTCACCAGCACACGGGAGAGGATATAGCATCATGTCCCGTTACCTTCACTCCTTCACCACTCCCCCCCCCACGCCAGATTAATGAGAATGTAGAGACCCGTGGGACAGGCTATTAAATGTGGATGTTATTTTTGCCAGATGCTGCCAGACCTGTACTTTAAATTCAATACTAATATCCAGCATAATATTACTCCTTTTTTTGTCATATTTTATTGAAATTTTCCTGTATTATTGTGAGGCGACATTATTAATAGTGCGAGAGGGACAGAGCAAGAGAGATGGACTGACAGAGAGAGCGAGAGAGACAGAGCGAGAGTGAGAGAGACAGAGCGAGAACGAGAGAGACAGAGAGAGAGAGAAACAGAGTGAGAACGAGAGAAACAGAGCGAGAACGAGAGAGACAGAGCGAGAGAGAGAGAGACAAAGCGAGAGAGAGAGAGAGAGAGACAGAGCGAGAGAGAGAGAGACAGAGCGAGAGAGAGACAGAGCGAGAGAGAGACAGAGCGAGATCGAGAGACAGAGCAAGAGAGAGAGACAGAGCGAGAGAGAGACAGAGCAAGAGAGAGAGACAGAGCGAGAACGAGAGAGACAGAGCGAGAGAGAGAGAGCGAGAGACAGAGCAAGAGAGTGAGAGAGAGACAGAGCGAGAACAAAAGAGACAGAGCGAGAGAAAGAGACAGACAGAGACAGTGAGAGAGACGCAGAGACAAAGAAAAAAAGACAGTAAGAGAAAGGCAGAGAAAGACAGACAGAGTGAGAAAAAGACCCAAGCAAAAGAGACAGAGTGAGACAGACAGACAGACAGTGAGAGAGAGAGAAATGTTTTTATTATTTTTTAATTTTTTACTTCTGGTAGTTTGGTAGTTCTGAGACATTTCGGACGGTAAATTTATGGTATCAAATTTCAATATCCAGCCCTAATTCCCACATAACTTCCAACATGGTCGATAACAACAAGATAACAGCTCATAAATTATACATACTGTTGTCTTATAATTTTTGTGTGTGTGTGTGTGTGTGTGTGTGTTTTTTGTTCTACAATAATCCACTCCCCCGTTTCCTTGTGTTCTGCAGATGAGCCGGTTGTTGCTGGACCGCGAGTGCAGCGTAAACTACCTCAGTAAAACTGGCGAGAGTCCGTTACACATCCTGACCAAGAGGGGGCGCTTTGAGGCAGCCATGACCCTGCTGACCCATGAGGCGGACCCCAACATTAAGGGGGAGGGGGGCAACACAGCACTGCACCTGGCCATGAAGGTACACTGTGTATATCCCAATATTAGTGAACACCTGTTCTGATTAAGGCTTTCATGTAGCTGCTTTACTTTTAAACTTTTTCACAGTTTCTCATCTTACAACCACAAACTTAAAGGTGTTTTTATATTACCCTGAACACACCATCCGCACTGTGAAACATGGTGGTGGCAGCATCATGCTGTGGGGATAAGCTTTTCTTCAGCAGGGACAGATTTAGGAAGCTGGTCAGGGTTGATGATGGAAGATGGATGGAGATAAATAAATACAGAACAATCCTGGAGAAGGAAAAGCTGTTGAAGGCTGTAAAAGACTTGAGGCCTTCCAGCAAGACGATGACTCTAAACATACAGCCAGAGCTACAGTGGAATAGTTTAGAGTCACTCTCCGTCCAACCTGACTGATCTTCAGCTGTTTTATAAAGAAGAATGGGGTTAAAATATCTACAGTCTCTAGATGATCAAAGCTGGTAGAGACAAACCCCAAAAGACCTGCAGCTGTAACTACAGTGAAATTCAGCTCTGCTGAGTATTGATATAATGGGGCTGAATACTTAGACTTTTACGTTTTTTTTTTTATTAAATTTTTTTTTTTTTTTTTTTAGAATTTTAAAACCGTGTATCATTTTCATTCCACTTCACAGTTATGTGCTACTTTGTGTTGATATACCACTTAAAATCTCAATAAAGTACATTTTTAGTTTTAAGTTTGTGTGTAACATTACATTACAGTCAGATGCATGCGGTAAAACTAGTTGAGGCTTTAATAAAAGGGGCAAAAACAGAGATCGTAGTCGTAATACAGGCAAGAGTCAGAACCAGAGAGACAATAAACCAATGCATTAGAGCCAAATCGCTAGACAAAAGAGAGTAAACCTGAACCAAAATACAGAGTCCGAGTCAAAAAGGGAAAAAACGGGTCATATACGGTAATACAAACAGATAAAGAACGCTCGGTATGTCGCTGGATAACAGTGGCAATACTTTGCGGAAAACATGTCAAAATAGACTGACTTATATACCCTAAGTTAATCAAAACAATCTCAGAATTCCGGAGATGACGAGAGAGAAAGTGCGCTGATTGGTGGAGTCCGGACATGTTTAAGAGACAGATGCATTCTGGGGGTTGGAGTCCTGAGGTAGAGATTGAACATTGACAGATAAGGAGGAGTCCAGGTTTTGGACTACACAGTCTGTAATAGGCGTGACATTGTAAGTGTAAGGTGACAAAATATGAGAAAGTTCAAGGGGTATGAATACTATTGCAAGCCACTCTGTTGTACGATAAATAATTATGTATTTATTGTGAAAAACAGGCCTGATGTGCGTATGATTTTTTTGCAGAACTGAACAACAGAAAATTGTGTTAATTCAGTTTAATGAATTTTCTCAGACTGACAGTCTTCATTTCTGTGTTTGTTGTGCAGCTGGATCACATGGATCTGATTAAAGCTCTGATCGTGTTCGGAGCTGACGTGGAGATCCATAATGACCTGGGGGAGACACCCGGCCTCATCGCGGCCCGCACCAGCAAGGGTGAGGGGTCAGGGGGTGTATGTTCCAGTTCCAGTCAGTTTATGGAGCTCTGGAGATACAGGAGGAGATTCAGGGTGTCCAAAAATGCTTGTGCATGAATTTCAGCAGATTATACAATATTTATAAGCAGTTATAAATATTGTAATAGCACTCTAGCGTGATCTAACGCATGATATATGAGCATATGTTTTTTTTAACATAATGGATTTACATTTTTTTATGCCTATGAAAAGCATTTCATAGCAGTTTATTGGGTTTCCAAGCTTCAGTTGGTATTCTGATGATCATGTTTTGTAAATTATCTTATTGGTCTAGAAATACAGCTCTGGACAGATATAAGAGTTTCCTTGATTTTATCAAATTAAAAACCTCTGGAATATAATCAAGAGGAAGATGGATGATCACAAGCCATCAAACCAAACTGAACTGCTTGAATTTTTGCACCAGGAGTAAAGGCATAAAGTTATCCAAAAGCAGTGTGTAAGACTGGTGGAGGAGAACATGATGCCAAGATGCATGGAAAAAAACTGTGATTAAAAACCAGGGTTATTCCACCAAATATTGATTTCTGAACTCTTAAAACTTTATGAATATTAACTTTTTTTTTTCTTTGCATTATTTGAGGTCTGAAAGCTCTGCATCTTTTTTGTTATTTCAGCCATTTCCCATTTTCTGTAAATAAATGCTTTTAATGAGAATATTTTTATTTGGAATTTGGGAGAAATGCAGACGCGATGTGTAAACGGCTTAATGCTTGGAAACCCTCAATTACAATTACATAACTTGCATGTTTTTTATTTGTACTCTCACACATTACATTTATTCTAGCTATTTCTCTCTCTCTCTCTCTCTCTGTCTATCTCTCTTTCTCTCTCTCTCTCTCTCTCTCTCTCTCTCTGTAACTGTGTGTGAGCACGGTTTGTACTCATTAACCCATGGTTTGCGTTGAAGGCCCGAATCGTAAGGTGTTGTTAAAGATGCTGTGTAGTGTCGGGGTGGAGCGCTGTCGGCCTCCGCAGTCCCCCGACATCCCGCTCCCCAGCATGAGGAGAGCTCCGCCTCCTGCTATAGGTAAACCCCCAAACACCTGTAGAACCTTCCAGCTCATCCTCCTGCTTCCTCACACTGATCTTCATCTGCCTCTTTAAAGGAAGTTCAGCAAACATCATGTTTACACCGTTTACACACTTAACACAGTTAATCCAGATCAGTGTCTCAAGTCAGAGTCTTCAGTTTTGTTGGACGTTCATCGCTATCTCGGTAACACAGGTGCGGCGCGCCGAGCCAAGCGCACACCCCCACTTATTACACACACATGAACACACAGCAGCACAAACCCAACTTTTACATCAACAGTAAACAGAATAGTAAATAAAATAACATTGCTGTTCCCGTAAATGAGCTGCTGGAGCTCCTTCACAGCGTCAACCAGCAGCTCAGTTTCCTCTGCTGAGAAGCGTTTGTTGGACACGTCCAGGTAGCCGCACCGTTAAAATAGCAATCCGCCAAAGAGAATGATGAGCAAAAGAGAGACACTGATTGGTTTTTATATTTCACGTTATGCCCAACATTATTTAACCACACCTATGATTAATTAAGAGAATTAGTACATGACTTTTGTGCCTTTCGAGAAGCACAAGGTGTACTTTTCCAGTCGTTACGATAGCAAAGACACACTGGCATGCCCTTAATCATGCTGTGCAATGCACATTTCAGAGTTCGCCTATAGAACACTAAAATAGGACCTTTTATGTTACAGTTTGGTTGTTATTCACAGGTCCACCATCAGTGTTAAGGAAACCAAGATACTTTTTAAGAAACTAACTGCCTAGTGGTAATCGTAGGGTCCAATCACTACACACAACTTTGGAAACCTTAAAGCTGGATTATCTGTAAACATGGTTTGATTCACCTCACTTTTTCACACTTTTTGCTGAACTATTCCTTTAAGCTTTTCCCTCTAGAGCTTTTCCTGCATGTAAAAAAAATCCTTAAATCCCTGCTGTGTGTTTTTGTAATGATTTTTATTAAATCTGCACATTGTTTGCTGATTTTTTCTTCTCCATTTGATTTCTTTCTCTTTTCAGCTTTTCAAGAATCGTTTTCTACTGTCCTAACTGTGTATAAGAGTAAGGCGTTAAGAGTAAAGTTTAACTTTTAGGCCGATTTCTTGCTTGTGATTGGCTGGCAGGGTTTGGTGACATAATTCACACAGCTGCTGCCCTCTCTGCCATGAGCGCAGGTCTTATGGAGGTGGACGGGAAGAGAGCAGGAAGTCCAAGGTGAGGATATATGCCTATGCTTACAGCCAATGAAAACCCAAAAATCAGTGTATCAGAAAATTAGAATATTATATTTTAAGATCAATTGATACTTTTTGCAGCAGTGTGGGCAGTGTGTCAAGTCCTACTGGAAAATGAAATCCTCATCTCTATAAAAGTTGTTTTCAGCAGAGGGAAGCTGTAAGACATGAAGTGCTGTAAGATTTTGTGGGAAAACAAAACTGCACTGACTTTAGACTTGATAATAAAACACAGTGGATCAACACCAGCAGATGACAGACATGATTCTCCAAGCCATCACTGATGGCTTTACACTAGACACTTTACACTAGACCTCGAGCAGTTTCACATTTTGAACTGAATTACTGAAATAAATGAACTTTTCAAAGATATTCTAATTTTGAGAGATGGCCCTGTGTGTGTGTGTATATACATATACATATACACATATATATATATATATATGTGTATATGTATATACACACAAAGCTGCCCTTGCTGTTTCTAGAAGACGATTGTGCACCCAGTGCAGTGTTAGCCACAGGGGCTTCCGTTATATCTAGTGTTAGACTCACGAGGGACCCATGTGAGCATTTAAGGAAGTCTGCTTCAGACCACACTTTCATCAAAGCACTTACCCACGTTCCACTCTCACACTGTGATGTTCATTCCAAATGCAGAATAGATCACAAGAAAATTTATATTTTTATTCAAATACACTTTATCAGTCATATACCTAAAGTCTACATAAAGAATTTCATATTGTATCTTTTAAAATATACAGTATAAGCTTACATTCGGTTTTTTTTTTGTTCTGCACTGTAGATTAATACTAAACTCAGCCAAACTCTAAAGAAAACCATACAGAATTATTAAGTAAACAAAAAAATGCTAATCCAGAATATGTTTTATATTTTTACATTCTCCAAAGTATCTCCTCTTGTTTAGATTATCAGTTTTAAACATCTGTGCTGGATTTTCTCAGTCAGTTTTATGAGGTAGAGTCACCTGGAATTCAGGCTTTCAGTTAACAGCTGTGCTGAACTCATCAAGAGTTAATTACTTGAATTTCTTGTCTCTTAATGTGTTTGAGAGCATCAGTTAAAGTAAAGTAGTGAAGAGGTAGAGTTACAGGTATACAGTGAATAGCTCTATGAAAAGAATAAAAAAAAAACTTAAAATGATCATCAAAAACGTTATAATGATGGAATTGGCACTCATCAGGACCGCCCCAGGAAAGGATAGAAGAGCGAGAGTGTACAGGATAAGATCATCAGAGTTTTCAGCCTCAGAAACCACAGGTTAACAAACAGCTCCTCAGATAATTGCATCTAAATACTAAATATTCATTATGTGTTCCTTCATAATCTGATATATCACTTCACTATTCATTTACTATGTACAGATGAGCCTGTTCACCAGATTAAGCTACAAATATCAAGTACTAACATACTGTTAAAGAAAAGTGTCCCATTTTTCCGTTTTGTTTGTTCATCAGTCGATTCCTTTAAAAACATCATATGATGTATGATATGATTTTAGTCACTCAAAAAGTAATAGAGAGCATTTCTTCTCCTCTTCTGTAGGACGGACAGATTGCTGTGTCTGGATGGAGGAGGCATTAAGGGTTTGGTTCTGATCCAGCTGTTGATTGCATTGGAGAAGGCAGCCGGTCGGCCAATCAGGGAGCTTTTTGATTGGGTGGCTGGAACCAGCACCGGCGGCATTCTGGCTCTGGCTATAGTTCACGGTGTGTGTGTGTTTGTTTGTTTGTTTAAACTGGCCATTTTATCGGAAACATCACCATATATTGTAGCTTCAGTAAATAGACTGTGAAGAATTAAAGACTGTAGGCTGCCCACAAGGTTTAGGAATGTGTTTATGGGAGTTTTTCACCATTATTTTTCAAAAATCATGTTTCAGGGAAAACCTGTAAAAGTCGTGGTATTTCAAAATAGCAATATCCAGGCCTGGATAAGTTTTTTTATCTATTGATGCAGAAAAGCTATTTTGAGCCAACAAATACATCAGCTCAGAGTTGATACAGTAATTTAGCCTCTACATAATGTAGCTCTCAGGATTATAATGATCCCCCCTCCACCAAACTTTACACTTGGCACGAGGCATTCAGACAAGTACCGTTCTCCTGGCCAATGCTTTAAACCCTGACTCATCTACTGAATTGCCAAATTAAAAAGTGGCGGCATGTTTTACACCACTGAGAGAGACCCAATCATTCACAAATGTTTGTAAAAGCAGTTTTCATACCTAGGTGCTTGTTTTTTTGCATGTGTGGTCATGGAGGTGATCGTAACTCCTGTATAATTGTGTCATTTTCTAGTACTGTGATGAAGTAGGCTATGCCCCTCTTCATCACCATAAAGACTATATACTTACCTGTGTACACTCATGCTCAGCCTGTTGAGACAAAAGGGTACTACACGTAACTCAAAGCCTTTTACTTACCTGGGTGAGTCCATCCTTGCAGAAGAGAGGGGGAGTGTGTACCTGTAAAAGAAAGGGAAGAAATGTGAATGTGTATTTTATATGTACATTGAAATTCGTACAGATTTCAGCACTTACAAACTGATTAGAATTTGCTACTATTATTATTATTACTAATATTGTTATTCTTATTATATCATAGTACCATGTACTTGGTGTATCATTACCCGGTTCTACCTGTGTGAAAAATGGTATGTTCATGGGAGGGGTTAATGGTATAAAAGGTGTACTGGATCTATGAGTAGGGGGGCAGATAGTTTGGGATATCGGCCATGAAAAGAAGCTCTATACGACTGTATAGGAGATAGACCTTATTCTCTGCGTGAAGAGATTATTTTGTGTTTGTTTACTTTTTCGTTTTCTTTTCTCGTCAAGTACGTACACCTGTAAATTTGTAAATATTAGTGTTGGTGTGTAAATAAACGGTGTCGGATAAACTGTACCTCCTTGTTGCCATGGTTACTGGCCCTGCTTCTGAGCGCTCGCCCTACACTACCCATAAAGTTTTGTTCTGTCCTTGCTGGATATGAACGCGCTTTATCACAAGTACATATTTGGTAAACTGTTCTCGGCACAGCAGTCGTTTGTAACTTTGTGCTAGTAAGGTGAAGCTATAAGGGGTTTCTCTTGATTTTTACATAAAGTAAGTGCAAGTGATCATTATTCTTGAGTATGTGTGTGTGTGTGTGTGTGTGTGTGTTTAGGGAAGTCGATGGAGTATCTGCGGTGTCTGTACTTCCGGATGAAGGAGCAGGTGTTTAAGGGTTCGAGGCCGTACGAGTCGGCTCCTCTGGAGGACTTTCTAAAGAATGAGTTTGGAGAAAACACCAAGATGACTGACGTCAAACACCCCAAGTACAGTATTGTATTTATCTCACTAGAAAGCGCCCCAAAAAATCCTTATTTAATCCTAATTTTCCCCAAAATCATCAGAGCTCCTTATAATCCGGTGCTCCTTATGTATGAATTCTATCAGTCAGGTATTAAGGAGCAGTAAAGACACTCCACTGAAGTACAGAGTTATACAGGAGTTTCAGTTTAGTTCTCCAGCACAGAGACTGGAGCAGTATTAGCATTAGCATTAGCATTAGCCGCTAACCACAGCGCTAAGCGCTAGCTCTTTAGCTGTCCAGAGCTGAGCATTATCAGCCTGTAGCCTGCTGCTAACCCTGGATAGCATTGCTGGAACAGCTTTAGCATTACCATTAGCGGTTAGCTGCTAATGCTACTGCTAATGCTCCAGCTTTAGTGGAAATCTGGAAAAATCTAAGCTTACTGTAAATAAACAGAAGCGCTTTACTCATCCAAATAAACAGTTTTCAGAAGAGAAGTCTGTGTAGATTAACATCCAGCACACGATTAACTTGTCTGACTCGCCTGTGAATGTTTTTTTTTTTAATTACAGATTTGTTTACGTAGCTTAGCTTAGCTTTACAGCTCTTGCCACCCAGTGGTGTGACCTGCTGAAATAAAGGGGAAACATAACAAGGTGACACCCCTGTTGTTTAGTAATGTCGCATAAAATGCACCTTGTAATCCAAAGCTCATTTGTATATGTATGCTTGTGTTTATGGTGTGATACTGTAAAGTTTCCACTTGTCATTTTATTCTCTCTCTCGCTCTCTCTCTCTCTATCTCTCTCTCTCTCTTTTTCTTTCTCTCTCTCTTTCTCTCTATCTCTATCTATATCTCTCTCTCTCTCTCTCTCTCTCTCTCAGGGTGATGGTTACCAGTGTTCTGGCAGACAGGCACCCGGGAGAGCTGCACATTTTCAGAAACTATGAACCTCCTGCTCTGACCAGAGACCCTCCTTACGCTTCTACTGCTACCTTTAAACCACTTACTATACCAGAGGGTAATACGCACACACACACACACACACACACACACACTTATATATACAAACAATTCGACTGATCTTCTAAAAATATAAAGTACATACACAATTCACAGGTGATCCAGTTGAGGCCTTCAATATTGTACCTGGATTAGCCTTTAGGGGGCGATATAGCTTATGCATGTCTCTGCAGATAAATAAGGAGCAGTTTTAGTTATAAATGTTAGAATGTGATCTGTTTTTTCAGGACATGTTTATGTTATGTAACTGATACGCATTTTGATCTTCTAGTACGCTTGTATGACTCCCTGTTCTAAAGTTTGCATATAGTTTAATCTTGCAAGTTGTCACTGATGTTGATTCCACTGCTGAGTCACAGAGATGTGTAAGCGCAGTGCTTTCAACCAATCAGAGCCTTATTTACTGTATTATAAAATTTCAGGCTAGTTTTGATGCTTTTAAAATTAGAGTAATGTAATGTTAAGGAGTTTCATTGAGAGCTCTTACACACATAGGATGACACATTCCCAGGATGCTGAAGGTAGAATACACTTGCTTCTACACTTGCATTTATTTCTTTAATTAAAGCTCTCAATTAAACTCAGAACATTACAGTATTCAAATATTTAAAGAATCAAAACTAGCCTGAGATTGTATAATACAGTAAATAAATATCTAGTCTAGAATTGAATTCTTTTAAGGTTGGCTGGTCGAAACCTTCCCTGTACCTTGGATTAGGACTAATTTGGTACATTACCTTTTTCTGTTGCAAGGAAAAATTTAAATCTATATTTACTTATACCTTTGTTTTTCTGATCCATCGTTCCATATCATTACTAAAACCTAAAAAAAAAAGTTTTTTTGGGTTTATTATTTCTTATATATTTACCTTAAAACAAACAGCACTCCTGTGTATAATATTATTCTTGTTTCTCATATAGCCTGAATTTTGTGTGTTGTATAGTGTGTGTGTGTGTATATTTTGTTTGTGTATGTTGTACATTGTGTGTGTGTGTGCAGCCTCTCAGTGTCAGTGTTACTCTTGCAGGCTGGCAGGATGAGGATGTGTTGATAGTGGGATACACTCTGGAGCCTCTCAGAAAGCGTAGAAAGGTGACAGATGAAGGTGTGTGTGTGTGTGTGAGAGAGAGAGAGAAAGAGAGGGAGGAATGGTCACAGTGAGGTAGAGAGAGAGAGAGAGACGCACTTGGTGAAAGGGATATAATACAGCACGGCACTTTGGTCCGTAATTAGGTTCTTTCTTGAGTGATGCGTTTGAGCTTATCTCTCCATCCTCATCATCACCTTTTCATCTCTCTCTCTCTCTCTCTCTCTCAGAGCAGCTAGTGTGGCGTGCTGCCCGCTCCAGCGGCGCCGCCCCCACATACTTCCGACCAATGGGACGCTTCCTTGACGGAGGACTGCTGGCCAATAACCCGACTCTGGACGCGATGACGGAGATCCACCACTATAACAGAGCTCTGAAGAATCAGGTATCCAGCGCTGTTACCTGCTCACACACTGCTTTTAATGAGGTGTGAAACAGGTGGGGGGACTTAATAACGTAATATAACTTAATATAAGAGAGTTTTTGGTAATTTTAGCATTTTATCAATTACTGATTACTCCTTTAAAAAGTAGCTTAGATACTTTACAGATTACTTGATTTAAAAGTAACTAAGTTAGATTACAAGTTACTGTTGTTGATGTCATAAAAGGGGAAATGCACTTCCACGTTAATATATATTTCTATTAATTATTACTACCATTTAAATATTAGATAGGCAAGGTAGGTTGGAAAAAAATAACAAATTGTTTTAATATAATATAATTTTCTCTATTTCTCTAATAATACACAGTACTCAGTGCTTATAATTTATAATTTCCCTTAATAGTAACATAGCTGTTATTCAAGCTCATATTCATGCAGTTTAATGTTATAATATTTGAGGGATTTAATTGTACTTTTGTGTTGTATGTGTGTGTGTGTGTTGAGTGCAGGGTGGGGGGGATGAGGGGGTGTGTAAGCTGGGTGTGGTGGTGTCTTTAGGTACAGGTAAACCTCCGCAGGTGGTGGTGAACTCTGTGGACGTGTTCAGACCCTCCAACCCCCTGGAACTGGCCAAGAGCTTTGTAGGGGTCAAAGAACTGGGCAAGATGCTAGTGGACTGTGTAAGTGTATACACACACACACACACACACACACACACACCTGCACATTCACACAAACTAAAAACTTTATCGTTTTACGAATATTTTTTGCAAATATTCCCTCATTTTGAATTTGATGCTGCAACATGTTGTAAAGACGTTGTACAGGATCATTTTTCCTTTATAAAACACTTAAGCGTTTGGGAACTGAGGACACTAATAGATGAACTTTGTAGGTGGAATTATTTCATGTTCCTGTTTGATGGCTTCCTTTTCTTGATGGCTCTGTTTGTTTGTTTGTTTGTTTGTTTGTTTTGTAGTGCACTGACTCAGATGGCTGTGCTGTAGATCGAGCGAGAGCGTGGTGTGAGATGACTGATATAAACTATCACAGGTGACTGCCTTTAATCTTACAGGGTAATATATGAGCATATGAGTGGATGTTTCCTACATCCAAAAAATAAAATAAAATAAAATAAAAAATACAGGTAAAAAATAAAAACATTTAATCCAAAGAGAAACTTATTTCAAATCGATGCTCGATGCAGTTCAGTTTTTTAAGAGTTCTTTTTAATAATATCTGCAGAAAAGGCTTGCTCTATTATTAATTTACAATAAAAAATTCTATAATTTTGATGATAAAAATGATTTGGAATGTTTTGCATTATTCAAAAGTCTTCTATCATACTACTCTGCTATTATTTTTATTATTTTTTTATTAATGGGTATTTAAAAGTAAATAAAATAATCTGCATTAGATTGGAAAAATTAAATTATATTTATATTAGCTGTGCCAATCATTTAAAAACTAATTCAATTATAGAAATTAGTTCATTAGTTAATCATGTTTTTTTTTTTTTTTTTTTTTTTTAATGCTGGTACTTAAAGGAGTGAGACACTTTGAAATAAGCACTGGTTTTTTATTTATATATATATATTGTTTTACTTTTCGTGCTCTGTAGTACGAAGACATTTCCTGACAGTGCTACACTGAGGAACCAGGGTGATATTAGCTAGTGTTTCGAATCACGTAGCTTGTTTTATCACGGTAAACATGCAGACTACGGCCCGATATACTCACTTCTAAACAGTGAAAGAGCTAGCGCTTAGCGCGGTTAGTGGCTAACGTTAATGCTGCTCCAGCAGTGCTAGACGGGGTTAGGAGCAGACCACAGGCCTAAAATACTCATCTCTGAATGGCTGAAAGAGCTAGTGTGGCAGGTTAGTGGCTAGTGCTAATTTATTGCTCCTTAATATCTAATTGGTAGAATTAATACATAAGGAGCAGCAGATTATAAGAAGCACTGATGATTATGGGGAAGATTTAAAGGATTTTAAGTGCAAAAAATACGGTACTGCATTTTTTTTACGTAGCTTTGAATAAAAGTGTTCACTAAATTCAACATGTTTTAGATGTTTAAGCACATCCAGTGTTTGTTTAAATAACTGTAAAATATATTTCATGATCTTCATCATCATCTCCCTCTCTCTCAGGCTGAGTCCTCAGCTCTCGGTGGAGGTGATGCTGGACGAGGTGAGCGACGCTGTGCTGGTGGACATGCTGTGGGAGACGCAGATGTACCTGTACGAGAACCGGGAGACCATCCAGACCCTCAGCCAGCAGCTCCTGCAGCCCTGATACACAAACACTGAGGAGGACAGAGAGAGGAGGAAGAGGATAAAGAGGAAGTGAGAGAGAGAGGGAGAGGGAGAGGGAGAGACAGAGTTATTTTGGCATTTTGATCTTATTTGTATGGATTCTGCAGTCCTGTACAGACCTGTAACTGGTCAGAGCTTGTGACGAGACCGTGGTCAGTACCTTCTACCTTCACTCTGGTTTCTACTGAGCTCTTGTTTCTCCTATAATTAGAGATTAATTGATTAGTTTATTAATCGATTAATTGATTGGCTGCAGCAGGGCCGAGCGGGATGCATTCACAGAGGATTTCCAGTATAAACTAATAGCAGTGGGTCACAGTGCGGATTTAACTAAAAGGAAGATCTGATAGACCTGCTCTGAAAGGGGATAAAGTGGGTTCAGTGAAAAGGATATTAAAGAGATAACGGTCAGAGTTAATTGGTTTATCAGCTCATTTAATAATGGTGGGTATTTTATTGATAAGGGTCAGTACAGCTGTATTGCTGTGGGATCAGCTTCAGCCAGTAGATGGCACTTTGGAAGTGTTTTTCTGTTTCTGTGTTTTTTCATTTTGTTTGTGCACTATATGGCCAGTAATATTGAGACACCTCTTCTGAAAAAGTGAAATTACAAGTTTAAAAGGATAATTCAGTGTATTTTAAAATTAACTGAGTTTTTTTTACAGTGGTGGTGAATTGAACCAGAAGTTTATCATTAGAAAATATATAAAAAACTAACCATCAAACCTACCTGAGAATTTTAAAATTGATGTAAAATGTTGTTGAGAGTAAAATAGTCCAAAAAATGAGATCACATTTCTTTGACGACTATTTTGTCTTAGAACTCCCAGCATGCGTCCCTCCACCAGAAAAGTGCTAGTGTGATAATTAATGTAATACATTTATACTTATGGTTATATCTTAAGACTCGAGTCCGTTCACCACCACTGTGAACTATTATCTCGACACGTAAACATGCTTAAACCCTTTGGGTCGGTTTCCCAGACAGAGATTAGGCCTAGTCCTAGACTTGAGATTTTTCACACCAAAACTATTTATTTCGGTGAAAACGGACTTTGGTTGGTTTTTACTCTTCGATTGAGCAGGTGTGAAAACAGTAATCACACTCAGGTGCGGAATGATTCCTGCTAGAGAGTTTTATTTGAGCTGAACTGCTGATAAGACACAGTTTAAATCCAGAACCTAGCTGTGAAACATAACATTACATTTTTCCATTGTTTCAGAAGAAATTAGTTACAGTACAGAGTTACAGTAAGCTTGAGTCCACAAACTTATGGATATATGTAGTATATAATAAAAAAATGCACAATTTGAACCAGTAAACTGACTAAAGGCCAGACTCTCTAAACTCAGTTTACTGTTTTATTTCTCGCGCTCCGGTTGAATCAGATGCATTAGAGCTCAGAGAACTTTAATCTGAAGAAGTTCTGCTTAGACTGACGTTTAATACAACATCAACACAGTGCTGCCTATTAATGTCTGTTTTTTATTTGTTTTTTGTTTATCACTTATCTAGGGTTGAATACTTGAATAATGTCTGTTGTCACATATATACATGAATATATCAGTATTTACCAGTATATTAACCTTCATTATCCTTAAATAATGCCTACATATGAACGTCTGTATTGCATCAAAAGTTTTCAAAATATTCATGTTAAAATCAGATTAAATCATGGCTAAAATCATGTAAATTCTCTATTCAAACAGGTTTCCCTTTTAAATTTATGGGAAAAAATGTTTTACTCTCTCTAGAATTATATATTTGTTGATATAATTGTTTAGGAAAAACATCAGCCACATTTTTGGGAGGTTAGGGGTCGCTGTTTGTAAATCAATCTATCAAAAACTTTGAGAAACATGACCCACTACTTCAGCATGATTCCCAATTGATCAAACTGCATCATGTTTTCCAGAGGCAACAAACATGAAAATCCCTGTCTCAGGGAATAATTGAGAAAATAGGCTTTTAAACATAATTCTTAACATATAAACAAATTAAGGTGCAGTGTAATAATCAATAATCAATCCAAATGGTTTGTTGCCTATTATTATTAAATAAATAAACTGATGTTATTTAATGATGAAAAAGTCAGTTATTTATCACTTAATCCAGTTTATCTTAACTAAGACAGCGAGTGCTGATGCTAATCTCCCTGATCGTTTACACCAGTGGTTTTCCAGTCCAGTCTTAGGGACCCGGAGCTCCACACACCTGAGCCAGGTCACTATGGGCTGGAGAATTAGCTGATGAGCTGGATCAGGTGTGCTGCTGCTACCTGGAACAGGTAAAGCTGTACTGAGGAGCGAGTCTCCAGACCTGGAATTGCAAACTATGGATTATCTGTTTATATATATATATACATATATATATCATTGCACAATTGCACAAAATTATATAAAAATCAAAGGAGATTGCTGGTTCGAATCCCGTTTATGCAGCTTGCTATCAGCTGCCGGAGTCTTGAGAGAGCACAGTTGGTCTTGCTCTCTCTGGGTGGGTACAGTAGATGGTGTTCTCTTTCCCCTCATCACTCCTAGGGTGATGTGGATCAGCACAAGGCTGCATCTGTGAGCTGATGTATTAGAACCCAGTCGCTGCGCTTTCCTCCGTTAGCGCTGTGATGCTACTCGACAATGCTGTTGTTGGAGCATCACTAGTGATATATAGGGGATAAACAGCTGAATAGTAGCAGCCAGGGACAATTGGCCAGATATATTAGGAGAAGAATAGAAAAGAAATAGAAATAAAATTATTTAAAACGTTAGGCAACTTCTTATAAATTCCTGTACATGTAGAATAACATTATTTATCCTTGATTATACATTTTTAATGCTAAAAAACTCACAGGGGCAGTTTTCCAGAAAGGGATTAGGCTTATTCCTAGAGTAAATTTTATTTAAATGAAAAATCTCCATTTAATATTCTGTGTAGCCCAAGATAAAGCTTAATCCCTGTCTGAAAAACTGACATAAACTCTTTAGAATATAACTGTACCTTTTAATATCCAGTTTATAGTGGGTATTAATCATTGTTAAGTTTTTAAATAGTAAAATCTCATAAATTACAGTTATAAATTCAGGTCAAAATGCCAGAACTTTTCACATTTAGGGTTCAATCATTTAATTGACTGATCTACACTGATATACATATATATATATATACAGTTTATACAGTGTTTATCTTAAATCTCCTCACATGTTTACGGAATCTACTGTTTAATACATCTGATTTAATCTGACCCAAATTCAGCAATTATTCACTGATGACTCATTTAATTGTCTGTAAACTTAAAGCTGCCTGAGGCATTTTTCTACAGCTTCACTGTGTAAAACTGTTTATTTTAAGTGTATTTACTGTTCTGTTCTGTTAGCTTTGTGTTGATTTGATGAGCTCGGGTTACATTAGCCCAAACTGACTATAATTTACTGTGTGATTTACTGTGTGTTTTATACTCCTCCATTACTGCTGCACTGAATACAAATCTATTCATTAAATCTAATTTATATGAGCTATGAATCTCTTCATTAAAAGATATAATTAACTCTGTTTCAGTGTGTTCAGTTGGATGACTGAGTTTAAACTCTTTAACTCCCTCTGTAAAAGAAAATTGCATTTAAGTATATGTTTTTTAAAAGTATACTTAACATAGAAAAGTACATACTTTTAACATTAACGTTACGTTAAGCTATTTAAATACAGCATAAAAGCATTAGATTGTGTTTTTAGTGCTTTTTTTCTGTAATTTAAGTATGTGTTTTTAAACATAATTTTAATACACTTGAAGTATATTGTAAATATATTACTTCGCGTATTGTGTACACTTTGATGCTACTGGAAAAAAATGACACTAAAGTGCACTTTAAGCAGTATTTAATACCACTATATTTATATATACACCTCTGTAAATAATGAAGAGAGCACTTCAGTTTCTCTGATTTTGCTATTTATAGGTTTATGTTTGAGTAAAATGAACATTGTTCTTTTAAGAGTTCAGAACTCAATATTTGGTGGAATAATCCTGGTTTTTAATAACAGTTTTTTATGCATCTTGCCATCATGTTCTCCTCCACCAGTCTTACACACTGCTTTTGAAACTTTATGCTGCTTTACTCCTGGTGCAAAAATTCAAGCAGTTCAGTTTGGTTTGATGGTTTGTGATCATCCATCTTCCTCTTGATTATATTCCAGAGGTTTTCAATTTAGTAAAATCAAAGAAACTCATCGTTTTTAAGTGCTCTTTTATTTTTTCCAGAGCTGTATATGTTTATGTTGTTAAAGTAAAGATATTGTAATGTATTCTAACTTTTAGGCATATTTGAAATTTCCTTTGTTTAATCATTTGAGGACATTTAAGTTCTATTTAAACATTATTGAGAGATGGAGCAAATATAACTATACAAATAGTTATACTATAAATTATACAAAACTGAAAAAAATGACTTGTATACTTAGGCTTGTAAAATGAACAAAAATCATTTTGTAAATGAACAAAAATATATGTTTGTAAAGAGGAAAAAATTAGGACCTCCTATGCCTTGAAATAACTTCTGTTAATAACCTTTCCTACCCATCTACCCCCCTGTCTGACATTAAATGAGAGAAAATTTTGAACGTGGATGGATGGGTGGGTGGATGAATGGATGGGTGGGTGGATGGATGGATGGATGGATGGATGGATGGATGGATAGATGGGCGGATGGATGGATGGATGGGCGGATGGTTGGATGGATGGATGGATGGATGGATGGATGGATGGATGGGCAGATGGATGGGCAGATGGATGGATGGATGGGCGGATGGATGGATGGATGGATGAATGGGCGTATGGATGGATGGGTGGATGGATGGATGGGCGTATGGATGGATGGATGGATGGATGGGCGGATGGGCGAATGGATGGATGGATGGATGGATGGATGGGTGGATGGGCGGATGGATGGATGGATGATGGATGGGCGGATGGATGGATGGATGAGAATAAAGTCTGGTTTTGTGTCGCTGCTCACCAACAGCAAGCAGCAACTTCCCAAAGCCTAAATAAATCTCCTCTCAGCAGAGTTAATAAATAATCATTACTGATTTCAGGCTATTTTTCTCCAGACGCAGATCAAACCTCATCCTGCACCTAAATTACTTTAATGGAAAATTCTGTAATTTAAATCGACGGCCTGATTCAGTCCAGAGGAATTTCTCTAATTTAAACAGACAGACTAATTTATTCTGAATCCAGCGCTGGTTAATGTTCAGGTTATGAGGGGATTGATAATTACCTGCAGGGTCGTATCTGTTGTATTAAAGGGGAGTTGAAATGACCGCAGTGCTGCTGGACTGTCCAGCAATGCTTTGAGGGTATTTTATTTATTTTATTTAACTTCTATTTAAGCAGGAGGTTGATTCCTTAAGATTAAAATCAGTTTTTTGAGGGAGAGCTGGCTGAGACAGCTGGCAGAGAAACACTTAGAATAAACACAAAACCAACATGAAAGTAGAAAACAGACAGAGATTTGCGTTTAGGAGTAGCGGTTGCTATGGTGATCGCCGAATTCTTTACCAAAGTTTTCAACTTTTGAGATTTTTGAGAGAGGTTTCTGAGTTCATCACTGTGCTCTTTTTTTACCAGTTTTTTTACCAAACTGTTGATTTGTCCGCTCCTAACATCCCCACTGTTGCTCTCTGATGGATTTCTTCTTTATTTCTCAGGTTAATGATGATCTGTTTCACTTGCATTGAGAGTTTCTTTAATCACATGTTTATGGTTCAGCTCAGTAACAGCTTTCTTAATGTGAATTCTACTTCTGGAATCATCTCCAGACCTTTTACCTGCTTTACTTATATTGCATTAATGATTGATTAGCCCATAGAAAAGCTTTTGAGACCATTAGTCCAGTTTCTTTTGAGCCACTAAAATGAGTCTTCATACATACTTAGAAAAATAAGTACAGATTTGAACTTAAAAGTGTATAAAGCTTGTTGCTGGGGCTGTAATACCTTATATTGAGGTAGATTAGAGGACCTTGCAGTGAAAGTCATTTTTTTTTGTATCAGTAAAGATTATAAACGTTATCATCAACTGATTATGTGTCAAAAAACTCAAAATTGTCTGGCTTTGAAATGAAAAATGTTAAAATAAAATAATTACAATAAAATATATATTGTTTATCGATATAGTGATACAGAACTGTGATAATGTACTTTTTTTTTTGTTAAATGGTACAAAACTGTACTTCCTGCTGTAAGGAAAGATTCTGTACTTCAGAGGAAACAAATCTGCCCCTTTAAAGACCAGTATTATAACTCTGAGGGAACAATTATGAAAAGTTTACTTTTGCATTTAAAAAAAGGTCTGGTACCACTATAAAATAAGACTACCTTTATAAATGGTCTATAAATGGTTTACAATTAGTTTTTTAATGGTTACTAATTAGGTTGTAAATGCCTTAAAAATCATTAATAATCAGTTATAACCCATACGTAGAAAGGGGAACAATGGCCTGTTGTTTATAAATGACTAAAAGAGTTAGTGGTGGAATGATTCAACTTGGGAGTTAAATGGTTAAACTGATGTTGACTGATAAGGGAATATGGAGATGGAGAAGCAAGTTGAGTTAGATGGAAAAGACAAAGTAAGTTGAGTATCTGACAAGATCTGAAGTTTAACAATATAGACTGTGGGTTCACTATTGGGCAAACAACAGGTCATTGTTGCCCTTAGGGTTATAACTGATTATTAATGATTTTTAAAGCATTTACAACCTAATTAGTAACCATTACTATGGTTACTAATTTTTTTTTTTTTTTTTTTTGTACCTGGGTGTGGACTCTGTTGTGTATGTTTTTTGTGTGTTTTTGTTTTTTGTTGTTGTTGTTATTTGTATGCTGTTGGACAAATTAATTTCCCCATTGGGGATTAATAAAGTATCTATCTATCTATCTATCTATCTATCTATCTATCTATCTATCTATCTATCTATCTATCTATCTATCTATCTATCTATCTATCTATCTATCTATCTATCTATCTATCTATCTATCTATCTATCTATCTATCTATCTATCTATCTATCTATCTATCTACCTATCTACCTATCTATCTATCTATCTATCTATCTATCTAAACTAATTGTAAACCATTTATAGACCCTTTATAAAGGTAGTCTTATTGAAAAGTGGTACCAAAGTTCTTATACCGTACCTCATACCGTGTTTTTTTTTTTTTTTGTGTGTGTGTCTGAGATTCTTGTTCAACCCCTTGAATTGAACCTGAAAGTCTACATTTAATTACATCATATTTGTTAATGTTTTTATTTGTTCTGAATTCTGAATCAGACTTTTTTAATGTTTAAATGTTTCATCATCAATACATTCACACATATAATTCTAATTATATTCCAACAACTTGTTATTGGTTTGTAATTTTTTGTCAGTCTTTGGTATTTATGTCAGGTGCTTGTTGTGTGTGTGTGTGTGTGTGTGTGTGTATGGTTTGTGGTCTAGTGCGTCAGTACCATTATCAGGTATAGTTGCACTTGCCCAGGTGTGATGGCTGATCTCAGGTGGAGCGAAGCTTCCTGCCAGCCAACTGCTTAATAATTCACCACCTGAAGGTGTATCAAATACACACACACACTCGCGCGCGCACACACACACACACACACACACTCATTCTTTTTCTCTCTACTATGATACTAGGTGATAACAGAGAACAGAGAGTTGAAAAGACCAATTACAGAGATAGGGTGAGTGCATCATCGCTCAAACAAGCGTACACACACACACACACACTGTCGCACTCCTACACACTATACACACTACACACACACACTACACACACACACACACACACTTACCGAGACAACAGAGCGGAATAATTGCAGCACGGCGACTTTCACCATCTCACTCTGAACTTTAGTGAATAAGTGTTGTTCGCTGCGCTCGTGTCGATCACTACCGTCATCATGTCTGGAGCTAATAGTGATCACCTGCACAGGTCCACCCTCAACATCTACTCGGTGAGTCCTGCTTCCTCTGAAGTGTCTCCGTGTGAGTTTCTGTGTGTTTAATGCTTAAAGATTGAAGTTAATGAATGATCCTTTATGTCTCCATACCCAAAACTCAATACTCAAAGTTATTAAACTCTATTTAGTACCTTTGTGATGAGTTAGAATGGCAGGCCAAGCCTACATTTTCAAGATCAGAACCTCACTGACCTTAAAAATGGTCCTGTGAGGCTTAATTCAATCAAATACTCCTCACAGCAATGTTTCAAAATCTAGGAGAAAGCTACAGTACAGTGAATTAACTCATCGTTGTGTTGAAGAAACCAGTCTGAGATGATTCTCTTGCTCTTTATGACATGGAGCATTATCCTGCTGGAAGTAGCATCAGAAGATACAGGTACACTGTGATCATAAAGGGATGGAGGACATGATCAGTAACAATATTCAGGTAGGCTGTGGCGTCGACATGATGCTTAATTGGTACTAATGAGTGGTGGCAGGGAAGTATCCCCCACACCATTAAACAACACCACCACCAGCCTGAACCGCTGATACAAGACAGGATGGATCCATGCTGATTGGACATTTGCGTTAATGAACAGTTGGACAGGTGTGCCTAATAAAGTGGCCAGTGAGTGTATAACCTTAAAACCACCAGCTTAATATCAAAATCTCTCTGAACCGTCAAAGGCATCAAGGCAAATGGACTTCTTGACTTCACTTCTGAAGGTGTCCTGTGGTATCTGGCACCAAGACCACGTTACAGCATATCATTAATCTGAGTTCTGTAAGTTGTGAAGTGGGTTGGGCCTCCATGAGCATCAGTGAGACTTTGGAGTCCATGATCTTGTCGCCAGTTCCTGGGTTGTCCTTCTTTGGAACAGTTATGGGATGTACTGACCACTGCATACCAGAAACTATCACCGTTTTTTATCACAGTTTGTCTCTTGTGAGCGACGCTCTGATGTCCAGCTGTATTTAATGCTATGTAGCTGCTGACCTACATCAGCACCCATTCGAATCCTTGCCTATAGTCAAAAGTGTCTACTGTGCTCCCCAGCATCAGAAATAGACCTTTACAGTGTTAAAATAGAGAGGTTCAAGACCATTTTTACCCTCTTCAGGAGTGCTTGACCTACCAACATCAATTCAAGAGCAAGGCTTGGAATAGTCACCGAGGTCTCAAAGGACCCCTGGGTAACTTCTAAGCAACTGAAGGCCTCTCTCACATTAGGTAATGTTAATGTACTTAAGTCCACCATCAGGAGAACACTAAACTAAAATGGTGTGCATGGCAGGGCTGCAAGGAGAAAGCCACTAAAGACACTACTCTCCAAAAGGGACATTTCTGCTCGTCTTCAGTTTAATCACAGGGACAAGCCTGAAGACTATTAAAAGAATGTTTTGTGGACAAGCGTTATCTTTGGAGAAAGAAATACACTGTATTCCAGCATAAGATCCTTATCTTATCAGTGAAACATGGTGGTGGAAGCATCATGGTTTGGGCATGTTTTGCTGCATTTGGGCCAGGACAGCTTGCCTGCATTCATGGAAAATAAATTCTGAACTATATCCGAGAATTCTAAAGGAAAATGTCAGCACATCTGTCCATGAACTGAATTGCAAGAGAAGGTGAGTCATGCAGCAAGACAATGACCATAAGCACACAAGTAGTTCTAAAGACAATTCCAATTAATGGTTCTAGAAGAATGAAGTTAATATTTTGGAATGTGTTTTAGTTTTAGAAAGCGTCAGTATGTACAACATGTGTGTGTATATATGTGTGTGTATGTGTATATGTGTGTGTTTCAGAATCTGATGGAGCAATTCAACCCAGGTCTGCAGACACTGGTTACTTTAGGAAACAACTATGTCAAAGCTTTTCAAGGTGAGAGTTTGAGGGCGTGTTCACCTGTCTCTGATCACAATGACAATGTATTTAAAGTCCTATCCCGACGGATTATTTTCTCAGAGGGTTCTGGGTAATTTTCTCTTTTATGTTTTTTTTTTATCCTCTGTGATTTTATTCCCGTTCAGAACGATCATGTTTGTGTTTTTCTCAGACGTCCTCTGAGAAAATTACAGGCTGAATTATCTACTGTTTTTCTCTGAACTCCGTGCTCCTCCGGTAATTTTAGTCCCGTTCGGACGCACATCTCTGAGTTTCGTCTCTTAGCATTTAATAAAATAGATCCACTGTCCACTGCCGCGCACCCTAATTACACTTTGGACACGCCACGGTTTTCACGGAGATCCACGTTAAAAAACACAACAGCGAGTGAAAATGGAGGAGCTACTGAAAGCAGCAATGTCATATTACTGAGAAAAAGCCTAAAAATTCACTGATCCTCCAGTTTTTACAATTGCAGTCTGGATGCAAGAGTTTTATCACTGAGTAAAATTGTGAAATATTTTACACAGAGAAACTAATCCTATCCAGATAGGACTAAAGAATATGATAACAAGCATTTAATAATCTGATAATTTTAGAAAATCAGATTATGTTAGTAATGTGATCAATATGTTTGGAAAACACCAGGATTACATGAGTTAAAGCGCGGCTTTTTGTGAAAACATGGACATGGACCCTGTTTTTTTAATTTACTGTTCACAAATCCCCTGTTTTCTCCCTGTTTTGTTTTTTTGCCAGGCCTTTACCACTTTACTGTTTTTACAGCTTCAATTTTGCATATTTGTCAGTCTTTCTGCTTCAGTTTTAACTTCAGTAAATAAAAAGATGCTCAGTTTGGGTTGAGGTCAAGTGACTGATTCTGACATTTAATAAAAATATGTCCCATGAATGCATCTTCAGTGTGTGATGTGAAATCTAGAACAGTAGACCCTTTATCTCATTAATCTGTTCTGGAATAACGAGGGACTATAGATTACAGCTGGACATGGAATTACCATATAGAGCATGATTGGCCGTGCTCTCTCTATGTGGGTACAGTAGGTGGCGCTCTCTTTTCCCACAGCACTCCTAAAGGTGATGTTAGTCATATGGGCTTCTGTTTGCTGAGTCTGGAGTATTGGAGGAGGTGTGTGCTGGTCTTCACCCTCCTGGTTTTGGAGCATCACTAGTGATAGGAAGAGTTCATTTCAGTGGGTGGATAATTAACTTTCCAAATTGAGGAGAAAGAGAATAAAATTACATGCTGTGGAAAAGAATAAGAAAGCGCTTAAAAATTATTATTATTATAAATTTTATGAAATATAATCAAGAGGAAGATGGATGATCACAAGCCATCAAACCAAACTAAACTGCTTGAATTTTTGCACCAGAAGTAAAGCAGCATAAAGTTATCCAAAAGCAGTGTGTAAGACTGGTGGAGGAGAACATGATGCATGAAAACTATGATTAAAAACCAGGATTATTCCACCAAATATTGTTTTCTGAACTCTTAAAACTTTATGAATATGAACTTGTTTTTTTCTTTGTATTATTTGAGGTCTGAAAGCTCTGCATCTTTTTTTTGTTATTTCAGCCATTTCTAATTTTCTGTAAATAAATGCTCTAAATGAGTATAATATTTGTATTTGGAATTTGGGAGAAATGTTGTTTGTAGTTTATAGAATAAAACAACAATGTTCATTTTACTCAAACATAAACCTATAAATAGCAAAATCAGAGAAACGGATTCAGAAACTGAAGTGCTCTCTTAGTTTTTTTCCAGAGCTGTATGTGTACATTGTGATGGGTTGACCCTTATTTAAACACACACACACACACACACACACACATGCTTTACGTGTCCTGAACCTAAATGTGTTGGGGAGTGTACTGATGTATATTTGATGTTCTGTTCTCTGCATGTAAACACCATTACTCACACCTGGAGCAATGTGATGCCAGGGCCTTGAGCTATTCCTGTCCCAAACTCAAGGTATCTTGTCTGTGTGTGTGTGTGTGTGTGTGTGTTGCAGCCTTGGCGTTGACAAGTGAGGCCTATTTCAGTGCCCTGGCGAAGATGGGCGAGCACGCACTTCACACAGCCTCGTCTCGCTCTCTTGGTAAGAAACAAAGTGTGTGTGTGTGTGTGTGTAAGGGTGTTGGTGTGTGTGTGTGTTTTTGTCTAAATGAAAGCCATTGATCCGTCCACTCAGCAGAAAGTCCACCGCAACTTTATGGCTGCTCTCCGTCTTTTATCCACCAAACAAAACACCACCAATAAACTCTTCACCCTCCGGCGTCTAGCCCCGCCCACCCAGCCGAACTTCGGCAAATAGCAGAGTCCTAAAGGAGAAATTTAGAGACAAATCACATTTTTGTGTGTGTGTCCCTCAGTTTGAGTTACCCCCCGTCACTCTAACTTATTTTCTCTGTGAAAGATTGAGTCAATAAGGCTACGTTCACATTACCAGGCTGAAGTGACTCAAATCTCAAATTAGTCACTTTCATATGTGGTCCTAAATCAGACACGTATCCAATCCACAGACATGCGACATGAATGTGAACGGTCAAATCTGAGTTCATGCGTCTATTTGCTTTTACGCATTAGCATTAGCATTAGCATTAGCGTTACGTGCTTCTCTTCTCTCTCATACCCACACTGTATCTCTTGGTGCAGCTGTGTAGCTATAGCTGCAAAAACAGCAAAAGCAAACTGCCTGTCTTTTTTTCAGCTCCTGGAGCTGAGCATGAACTACAGAGCAGCTGTTTACACTCCACTCCAGCAAAAGATGCTCCACATATGAGCTGTTAACTCATCCATTTCCCTTTATAAAGCTACGAGTCTCTCGTCTCTCTAATATGAGGGTTTTTTATGTTGTTGGTGAAGATGGTTTATATGTTCATACAGGTATCAATGTGCAGCATGTGAGGAGTTTCAGGAACAGATTCGTTCACATTACACACAGATACAGATCACTTATATTTACAGTGAATGTGAGCCGACAAGTTAGACAAATCTGATCTAAGAAAAAAATCGGATTTAAGAAACGTGGCTTCTAGTAATGTGAACGTAGAAAGTTTTAAAAATGTGAAAAAGTTGAAGGAAAAAGGAAGCATCAAAATGGGGCGGCTTCAGAAATTCTGGTTTGGTTAGAAAGCAAATCTCATCCCCTCGAGCCTCATATGTATTTTAACTTTAGCTAGAATCTCCCAGCGTCCCTAATTCTGCTCAGCTCACTGTACTCTTAATATTTTTTCATCTCAGTCTTTGTTATATGTAGCAGATCTCATTCCACCCACACATTCCCACCTCCACTTTTTACCTATTAGCTGTGGCAATGAGTTAAGATTCAGTCATAGGTTGCCAGGTCTGCGTAGAACTCTTAAGGGGTTGACAGTTTAATACAGATCCCTCACTAGGGGGATTGTGACGATCATTCTGAAGGTCTGAAGAGACTTGTGTGAGATCATACAGGAGAGAAGTTTTAAGGTTTATGGTAAAACCTGCTGCTGTACTTACATACCGTTCTGTATTTTACTGTATCTAATAAATAATACACAATTCATCATTCATCATCAGTGTAAAAACAATTGATATCCATTTTAAGATGATTACTGACAAAATTTTTAAAAATCACCTGCAGTTTTGCAGTTTGTTAGTTTCAGTCAAGTAAAATATGTTCAGTCATATATATATATTTCAACTTTATAAAAAATATATATTATTAAATTCTCGTCTCAGTCTCCTAAACCCAATATAATGTCTCGTCTTGTCAGAAAAATGTCTCATCACTGAAATTAATTAACCAAAGATGAATATAAAATGAAATAAATCTGGTTTATCAAATTGATTATGCTAAATATTGATCAAATAAAATATTGTTAAGATAAAATACTCTTTATTTATTATATTGTTTAATTTATTTAATCATTTTTCTCTGTGTGGTGTGTGTTTATTTGGACTGAATGCTGGTTACTGAAATCTGATTCTCTTTAATCGGTTTATTATTCAGTGGGTGTGTATTGTGTAGATCTGACATTACTTATATTAATCAATCACAAGTTAGAGTGTATGAGGGGAGGAAACAGCGAGAGAGAGAGAGAGAGGAGAGAGAGAGAGAGAGATCAGGTTACATGGAAGAGCATTCTGGTTGAATAATTGAAGTACGGAGTCGTGCTCCTCTCTGTATACACTCAGCTGATTCTGGATCAAAATGATCCAACAGAATCCAGAGACTACAGTTTATACTGTATATAAATAATCAGTTACAAACATACAGACTGTAGAGAGAAGGCTATTTTCACTTTTTTATAAATAAAATATAATTATAATGTAGCATTAGTTAATAATGCTACATTATAACTGATTGAGACATTACTTTTTTAACAATTTAACAATATTTATTACTGTCATAAAGAACACACACATTCTACGTCAAATCATGCCCTACCAGTCTTTATATTAGAAATTATAAAGGTTGATTTTATAAGTTTTAGCCACTGAAAATGTGGAACAAATGCACGTTTAACAAGGAGAATTAGTATTAATTATGATTAATTTTAGGGGTACTTATATAGCTGCAAATTACATACAGATACACCCTTTACAGCACTGTCTGTTATAAACTCCACCCTTTATTACTTGAAGTGCAGAAAGGGACCGTAATGCCCATTTACTGAGACACACATTATCAGATTTATTTGATCTAGTGGGCACATTATCATTTATTGCAAGAGGTGGCATTCCATTAGACATACCATTACATTTATCCCACAACAACTGCAGCCAATAGAGCGTTTGTGTCTTTATTACCTCTTTGAATGGCACTATATTGATGTTTACCTGTAGACCCTGGATATTAGCATTGTGGCTAATTTGGTTCAACCGTGCTGAGCCGGGCTGTTAGCATCACGGCTATAACTTTTTACAACGTTTCCTTGTTTCCTTGTTTCTTGTGTTTTCTCTTTTGGGGAGGGGCCGCATTTTCACAGCTGCTATTTTAATGTTTAGAATTTAGTAAAGCACCTTTAAAGGTAATGAAGATGTTTAACAGACCTGAGGAGTTCCTGTTTGAATTGTTGATTGATTGGCAGGAGATGTGCTGATCCAGATTTCAGAGACTCAGAGGAAGCTCACGGCGGAGGTGGAGGGGCTGGTGAGTGATTTAATCACACTAAACTCTACAGTCTCAGTGTTTCTGTTAAATACAGTTTGTTTTGGGTGTAATTTGTATTCAGAATTGGCATATATTTTTTTTGCTATAGGTCAAATAACAAAGGTTTTCACAGGTTTAAATACATTTGCTGTATGATGCTGTATTTTTGACATTGTGTTTTATTTAGCTTTTTAAAGAAAATGCGGTTACAAAACTTTAATAAAAAAATAAATATATCAAAATTATTATTATTAATAAAATACTTAATATTTTTAGCATCCCAGCATACATACCAACAAAGCATAATATGGCTGCTGTGCCATTAAAAAAGGTAAAAAAAATTTTTTTAGCTGTTTTTCTGAGCTGCATTACTCGCCGACACTTTACAGCAGGTCTATGACACTGTGCTGGTGTGCATCTCTTCCATAAACTGGTTTGTTGTACGGTCTCTACAGTTCCGCTGGTTTCATGTGGAGGTGCTGCAGGCTCTGGATAAGAATGTGAAGCTGGATGAAGAGTATATAGATGTAAGTACAATAACACAGTATATAAGATTAAACACTGTTTAAAGGTTATGTACCATACTACCTAAATATTTTTAAGGTCATTAATATAATTTTATCTACATAAAACAATCTATTCGACCGATTGATGTTTTTCTTACTTGTTTTAAGACGTGCTGTAGAGACATTACACTTGTCTTAGTCTTTTTTTACAGGGATTAAAATATAGCCTTGGATTTTTATTGTTTGCTCTCTGTGTGCAACATGCTATGACAGTTTGTTGAGCTGCTAACAAGCTAACTGATGGTAATAGCCTTCAGACTTTTAAAAATAAAGAAATAAAAAAGCAAGTGTAAAAGGTGCTGCAAAATTAAGGTCAGAACCAAAGGCCCCAATTTTGGTCCAACTCATAAGAGGTCCCATCTGGATCAACTGAACAGTGGTCCAGTTCGTTTGCAATGTAAAAACACTTTGAAGTTTTGGACCAATCACAGGAAGCTAAGGCAGGCTGTTCTCTCCTCTTAAACCACAGAAGAAGAAAGTGGTGTTGTGCTAAAATCTGACTCTGCTCCTTGTGTTTTCCTGTCCTACAACAGATTACGGTGCTGGTGATCACTGTATCTACTGTAACTGTAGATTAAATCTTATTCATAAACAGAAATAACAGAAATAAAATTAAAATTACCTGAATTATTTTGCTGTGTGATGCTAATCTCTACAGTCCAGAAAAGGCTCTCTAATAAATTTAGTTTCAACATTGCTCTAAGGCAGACATTTGTGTCTGTGAGTGCATTTGCACATCTGTGTCAGCAGCAATAGGTGTGAATTAATGTGGGTGAGTTCAGCTTAGATATAGAAGAGGTGTTCACAAACAGTTGGAGATATAGTGAGCAAGGATCAGACATATAAACAACATCTAAAACACGTTATTATAGTAATACATGAGTGGGTGCATTTATCATCGATTCTGTAAATGTGTGTGTGTGTGTGCAGGGCAGCAGGAGAGTGTATGAGATGGAGGTCAGGAATCAGGCTGCAGCTTTGGAGAGGCAGTTGAGAAGAGGCGCTTACAGAGACTCTCTGGTGAGTCCTCACTCGTGAGTGTGTGTGTATAAGTGTGTGTGTGTAAGTGTGTGTGTGTGAGAGTGTGTGTAAGTGTGTGTGGGGGTGAGTAGTAGATTTTAAAGTGTGTGAGTCTTTTTTTATACGTGTGTTTTTGTTCTTTGAAACACAGAGATCTGTGAAGTCTGTTGTTTTGTACATTTCAGACCCAGAAATGAACCGTAACACAACGCCCACGGCCATTATTATTTATTATTAATCTCCAAAAGGCATAAAGTCACATTTTATTTATGTGAAACAATATTTTCAGCATGTCTAGCAGGATTATTGTGTTGTTGTTACTTTGTAACACCCACAGCAGGTTGTTAGAGCGCTGGGTTACTGATA